>NC_050445.1:136825095-137125095 GCF_903995425.1 Onychomys torridus
GAAGTTTTTTGAAACTTGAATGTGTGTGTGAGTTTAAAAATAAAATAAAATATTTTTAAACTGTGTATAAGCAGGTGGACAGAAAATGAAATTCCCCTCTCATTACGAGGTCTGGTATGAGCTTGATTTTACAGAGAACAACTTAGCAATGTACAAGCACTTACTTGGGAGGCTGTGGTAGGAGACTATCTTGAGGCCAAAAGGCCAGCCTGGGGATACACCTAGACTCACTGCAGAGTGACAAAACAAAATGAAATAGGGCCATTTTAATAATGATGAACACAGCATAATATCATTATGACCTTTCAAGGAACTAGGCAATGCTTGCCTACAGATAGTTTTATAGATATTAACCATTTTGCAACAGGATTATTTCTTTGTTTATTTGTTTTGATGGCTTGTGGTTTTGTCCTTAGTTTGGAGACTTTTGTTGTGTTTTGCAGGAAAAGAATTGAACCCGTGACCTCCATGTGCTATCACTGAGCTATATTTCCAGTCCCTCCCACAAAGACTCCCTTAGTGAACCCAACATGGTGCTGACCCCACTATGTCCAACTGCTCTCCAATAAGGGACAAGGCATTTTTTTAAAGAAAACTCAAGAAATAAACAAATTCAGGTACAAGTATCAACGAAAAATGAAGTAATATAATCATGTGTCACTTAGAGATGGGGACAGACTATGAGTACTGCACCAGTGACTGGCTTTGATTTCATCCTTGTACAAACATTACAGGGTATACTTACACAAATGTCCATGTTACAGGTCAACTGCTTTCTGTGGCCTCTAATTGTAATTGTTCATGCATGTTCATTGTTCACTTTAGTAGGATCCTACCCAACCGTGCTCTTTCTACCCCCTTTCCTTCCTTCCTTCCTTCCTTACCTTTTCTGCAAGCTTCTTTTTAGGGCTACTAAAGTCCCTCTTTCATTGCCAGCCACCCATGGATTTTTCTTTGTCTTCCTCACATGTAAAGAAACACATCACTGTTGTGTTTCTGCATCTGGCTTATTGCACTTTATATGATCACCTTCAGTTTTACCAGTTTTCCTGCAAGTCACAGGGTTTCATGGCTGAACAGCCCTGGGGTGTGTGTGTGTGTGTGTGTGTGTGTGTGTGTGTGTGTGTGTGTGTGTGTTTGTGTGTGTGTGCGTGTGTGTGTGTGTGTGTGTGCATGTGTGCATGTGTGTGTGTGATGTGATGTGTGTATAGTGTGTTGTATTTTCTTTATGTGTGATGGCATCTAGGCAAATTCCTCATTTTGATCATTATTAACAGTGTAGTAATACGGGCTGGAGAGACAGATCAGCAATTCAGAGCACTTTTTCTCTTGCTAAGGACTCAGGTTCAATTCCCAGCACCCATATGGAGGTTCACAACCATCTGTAACTCCAATTTGAGGGAATCCAACACAATCCTAGGCCTCTGCTGGCACCAGGTATACACATGTATGCATACATACAGGCAAAACACTCATGTGTATACGTGTGTATGTGTGTGTGTGTAATAAATTTAAAAAAATAAAAAAAAAAACCAATGCAATAATAGACATGGATGTGAAGTGGTTGGCAAAGATGACCTTATTCCATTCAGGTATATATACTCAGGAGTTGGTTACCTAGATCTCATGGGAATTCTAATAGGTGGATAAGGGGATTCGGGGGGATATCTGTGTTGTTTTCCATGCATCATTACTGTACTACTTTATATTTTCCCCAACAAGGTAAAAGGGCTCCCACTTCTTCACACCCTCAATAGTTTTTGTTCATTTTGGGGGGTGTTTATTTTAGTGATTGTCATTATAATTATAGGGAAATGGAGTATCATCATACTTTTGCTTTGCAATTCCAAGGTGGCTAAGAGTTATTGAACATATTTTCACTTACTTTTGGCCATACATATTTGTTCTTTTGAGAAGATATCTATTCAGGTCATTTCTCCATTATTGATTTCTGTGCCCCCTGCTTCTGGGCTGTAGGAACTCTGCCTTGAAGTGTTCTCTTTGATGATTCCCTCTAGCAGATTCAAACTTTCAGGTCCTTCATTCAAATCTTTGGTGCAGTTTGTTTGATTTCTTTCCAGGGTGGGAGAAGTCACTTCAGTGTTCTGCATGTGGATATCCAGCTTTCCTCCCTGCATTCATTCATTGAAGAGACTGTCCTTAATGCAAAGCACACTTCAAACTTCATTAAATTAAGTTTGTTGAAAGCTGTTGGCATTATATCTGAGACTTCGGTTCCATTGGTCTTTGAGTCCATTTTTATCATTCTGGTTTTGTTTCTGTGGTTCTGTGTTGTCCTGAAGTCAGCATTATAATGACTCTAAATTTACTGGTTTTGCTCAAAATATATTTGCTTATTGGAGGTCTTTGTGCTTTCACATGAGTTTTAGGGCTTGGTTATTCCTTCTAGTTCTGTGAAGAATGTAATTAATATATACATATATCAATGGTATTTCCATATGAATCATGATCTGTAATACTGTTGGGTAGTGTGGATTTTGTAATATGTTTAACTTGTTATCTGACCATATCATATGTGTATATAATGTTTTAACCATATCAAAGGCCCCTGTTGTTGTGGGACACTTGTTATGTACACTGTGAAGAACTGTCTTTGCATAGGCACCTTCTGATTGGTTTAATAAAGAGCTGAATGGCCAATAGCTAGGCAGGAGAAGATAGGAGGAATTTTGGGCAGAGAGAGGAAGAGAAGCAGGAATCTAGGTGTGTGAATTTTGCCAGCAGACTTGGGAAAAGTCAAATATGTTGTACTGTGGAGAGGTAACTGAGCCATGTGTCAGAACGTAGATTAAAAATATGGGCTAATTAAGATATAAGAGCTACTTGGAAACAAGTCTAAGCTAAAGGCCAAGTTTCCATAATGAATAATAAATGTACATATCATTACTGGGACCTAGTGGTCCCACGAAGGAAAGCTTGACCACATTTGAGAAAGATTGCTAAGCCCAGTTACACTCTTTTATTATCTCCCATTCATTCCTACACCCTTCCCCTTCTCAACAAATATCCTCCTACTATCATGTCTCCCCTTTATTTTTAATGATCCATTTAATGTAACTAAGGTCGCCTGTAAGAGCATGGGTGTGGGGCTATCTACTGGAGCATAGTGACTCTCCAATGTCTCCCCAAGAAAAATTAGTCTCCCTCCCCTAGCCCCTATTTAAAACTCTTATCGCTCCCAATCCATGAACATGGGAAGCCTTTCCTCCCTCAGTGTCTTCTTCAGTTTCCTTCTTCAGTGTCATATAGTTCTCAGTGCAGGGGACTTTATGTTCTTGGCAGTGTTTATTCCTAGGAATTAATTGTAGCTATTATGAATGTGACTGACTTTCTATTTCTTTCTCAGTGAGCTAGGAGTATATTGAAAAGCTACTTATTTAATAGATCTATCTGTTCTAATTGATTCAGTAGAGTTCAATGGCTTTTATATGTGTAGAAGCATTGCCTCTACAAACAGGGATCATTTAACTTCTTCAATGCTTTTTTTTTATTGTCTAATTGTTCTGCATTAAATTTCTAGTACTGTGTTGAATAAGAACAGCAATAGAAAATGTCATGGTTGCAGTGATCATGTGGTGGCATAGGTCTTCCTGGCTGTTTCTATCAGATCAATAGTAGCGTGGCCAGTTCTGCATGCCAATTCCAGTTCTAGGTGGCCAGAGCAAGCAGAATCACCTCACTCAAGCAGAGCACAGCAGTGCTGGGGTGCACACAAGGCCCCATATCCCTTCAATTCTCCTTAGCCTGGTATGTGGAGACACAGTCCCACCTCCACCACAGACCGCTGCTGGCCAGGGTTCCTGGTGTGTGATGACCTCAGACATCAGTCAACACTGCTGCTCCAGAGCTGCAAGCAGCTGTGCAGATTTCCATCTGCTGTGGCCTGGCCATCTGTGACCAGGAAGTGGCTATTCTGAACTCCAGAGTTTCCTTCTCAGTGCACGTCATACAGAACCTGAAAGCAGACCCCAAGGAACTTCTCATCATCTAGAGAAAAACTGAAAAAAGGCTTTCAGGAAAGAGGTAAAAAATACTGAGGACAGGAATCTGAAAGTAATTGCTAACAATTCTTAACTGATAGAAGTTAAAGGTGAGACAGAGAACGTTGCAAAAGAAATCACTGTGCTCACAGTGAAGTGGTTTCCATACATGGTTTCCATCTAGAGGATACTAGTTTGTAGTGAAATTTCTTGATGGAGGATCTATAGAAATTGGTCTCTAGATCATATTGCTACCACATTAAGAGAAATACCTAAAGGACATGATTATGTTTACAAAAGAAAATCCATAGAAGACTTAAAAGCAGTCAATGTTCTGCTGTCTGAACAAAGAAATGAAGGTGAAAAATTTGGAAATGGCTGGTCATTTCTATTCTACTCAGATAGAAGAAAAACTTTCTTGGATACATCTTTTTAGGTGGTACGCGGAGGTCACTAAGATCAGAGGCAAACATCATGTCCTTGGGAACAGCAGCTACAGAAGTAGCAAAGGGGGAGAGCCTCGTTCTGAGCTGCATGCCATGAAGATTTTATTTTCATCACCAAAATGATCCTCAAATCTTATAAAAAGAATTCCAAAGAAATCTCAAGAATGGAGATTTCAGCCACTATATTTGAAAAGAAAAGAAAGAAATCACATCAAGGCCTTCCTCTCTGGACTTATTGGAAATAATTTCTCCCCTATTTGCAGAGCTGAATGAGATGAGGCAGACATGTAGAATCCATAGGAGAGCTGGGAGAGACCATCTGTCTGGCAGAAGAGTCATATCCCTGGATCTCCTCCATCATGGAGGGACCACGATGGGCCACATGCTCACACCAAAGCCACCAGTACATATCCAGGGACACACAGTCCTAACTGTGACACTACCAGATAAAGTCCATCACATAGGGTGGGAATGGTGTCATGGTGCTTGCCTGTATTACCACCATGCAGAAGTATGCTGTATAATCATAAGTTCCAAACTATCCTTATAAAGTCTGTGTTTTCAGAGAATATTTGAAAGTAAATTGTAGGAAAGCACTCCTGGGAATTGAAAAGATACAAGTTCACACTGACTTTATCTCTTAACTTAAGTAAATTGTAGGAAATCATTCCTGAGAATTGAAAAGACACAAGATGACACCGACCATATCTCTTTACAAGAGTATGCATGCAGACTCTCTTATACGTGAAGATCCCAGGGTGTTGTTCATCGACCTCAAGTGTCTGGAGGCTTTTTATATGCTCTTCCTCCTGGATACCCCATGAAGAACTTTAAAAAATAGAGACCTGAGGTGCTGTTCTATTGAGGATCCAGGGTATCCTGTAGTGGACAGGGCTTCAAGATGAAGTTTTGAACATCTGGTCATATATATGAAGATATGTAATGGCTCCTAATGAAATACAGAAACTCTCTGCACACGTTTCTAAGAAGTGTTGATTTCAGACTTTTGTTTATTCACTAGCAATCCATGTGTTTACCAGGTCAGAGTCCACCCTGCCCTGAACACAAACTGTCATTTTAGGACTTGAGGCAGCACATTGCATCTAACAGTGAGATGGTGCTAGCTCACAAGCCTGATGACCCGGATTCAATATACAAACCCACAAGAAAGAAGAGAAATGACTCCTTCAAGTTGTCCTCTGACCTCCGTATATATGCTATGGTGTGATTCCACAAATCAGTGTAAAAACCAAAACCAAAGGGGAAGAAAACCACATTTGGTCAAGGCTGCATGTTCCACATCAGATAGTCCTAGGCATGCCACCATGGCTCCACTAATCTGTCTAGAATTTCCTTCCTAGTACTTTCCTCATTAGGACATGCTTCAAGGATTGCTCTCTCATGGGAAATAGAGGGAAATAGCACCTTTTTGAGGCTGCACATGTCTCCTGAGTCACACCATTAAACAAAAGTCTAGGTGGTACTGTGAAGGGAATATTCAAAGTAAATTTACTGATCATCTCCCTAGCATGTCCCAAAAGAGATGGTGTGGGTGTAAGGTGGAAAGACTGTACATCGACCTCAAGTGTCTGGAGGCTTTTTCTATGCTCTTCCTCCTGGATACACCATGAAGAACCTTAAAAAGTGGAGACCTGAGGTGCTGTTCTATTGAGGATCCAGAGTGTCTAGTTATCCTGTGGTGGACAGGGCTTCAAGCTGTAGTTTTGACATCTGGTCATATATGTGAAGATATGGGAAGTAATGGTTCCTCCTGAAATACAGAAACTCTCTGCACACGTTTCCAAGAATTGTTGATTTCAGACTTCTGTTTATCCACTAGCAACTCATGTGTTTACCAGGTGGAAAGGGTTGATGTGCTGTGGCGTCAACCCATGGGCTGCAATCCTGGACAAATACAGACAGAGCCAGCTGAGCACCAGCACTCCTTGCTCTCTGCCTGCTCTGGCTACAGAGACAATGGGATAAGCCCCGTACCCTCCTGCCACTAGGCCTCCCCTCCATGATAAACTGAAAGTTCTCAAATACAGACTCAAGGAGGTCACTAAAGTGGATTGTGGGGACCGGTAGGAGTTTAGTGAAAGAGTTAATGACACCATGGACAGACAGACAGATAGTGAATGACACTGCAGAAGCTCTGAGGAGAGTGAAAGCCCAACAGCAGAAACAGAAAGCATGGTGAGAGTTCTGAACACAGGAATCAGGGCCTGCATGGCAGAGCCTGGCTCCCTTCTTATCTTTGATTTCAAGACAGGATTCAGGGAAGGGGTGTGGAGAAGGCAGTGTGGACAGCACACCTTCTTTGACATAAACCTCGCACCCCCAGGTAAAAAGCATGGTTCTTAGGTGTCTAAGGCTGGAGATTCATAGACAGCCTGGTGATATCTGTGAAAGGAGATAGTCAATGGCAGCAGTTGGATGTGGATTCTTATTTTACAGACTGTGGCCTCAGTGTGAGCCAAAAGGAGTCCTACTGATGTTGCTGTTCTCAGGTTTTGTCACATTAATGAGAAGAGTGACTGGAATATACTTCCCAGAACATAAAGGGGACCATCTGTGGGCAGCTGCAATAAGGTGGGGGACTTCACATTTATAGGTGTTAGATATATAGCATCCTTAGCTTCAGGTGAGCAGAGGGTACCATTCTCTTGTTCTGAGATATGTTCTTTTAGGTTTTTTTTCCGTCATAAGAGACGTTAGCTCAGACACCAAGGTTGAAAGTCAAAGGCTAGTGTCTTAGTCGTTGTTCTATTGCTGTGAAGAGACTATGACCAAGGCAAATCTGATCAATGAAATCATTTAAGTAGGAGCTCCAGTACAGTGTCAGAGACGTAGTACCTAATTATCATGGGGATTAGAAGGGCAGCATACAGCAGGTGCTGGAGCAGTAGATGATTGCTACATCCTGATACATAGGCAGAGAGGGAGACAAATGCACAGACAGATAGAAAGATAGATGAACACACACACACACACACACACACACACACCCAGGTGACATACTTCGTCCAACAAGGCCACACCTCCTAATCATTTTTACTCTTTCAAATAGTGCCTGGTGATTTGTCATTGAAATACATGGGACTACAGGGACCATTCTTATTAAATCACCTCATTCCACTCCTTGGCCTCCTTAGACTTACAGTCATATCATAATGCAACAATGCATTCAGTGTAATTTCAAAACTCCCCATAATCTATCACATTCTCAACACTGTTTAAAAGTACAAATTCTCCTCTGAGATTCAAGGAAATCTCTTGACTGTTATCCTCCCAAAATGAAAATCAAAAAGCCTACCACACACTTCCAACATACAGTGGCACAGAATACACACTGTGATTCCAAAAGGGAAGGAGGGAGCACAGTGAGGAAATACTCAACCAAAAACCAGGAGGACCGTCTCCAAATTCTGAATCTCCATGTGTGATGTCAAAGTGTTCTTCAGGTCTCCAACCCATTTCAGCTTTATTGGCAACAACACACTTCTCTCTCTTGGGCTGGTTTCACACCAGGTGTGCACCTCTCCTTGCCAGGTACTCATGGCTCTGACACCACCAAAATCCTTGTTTGTCATGGCTAAGGAAAATCCTTTTGAACTGGGAACACATTGTAAATTCCTAAAAGAGAAAATTTTCATTTTGTGCTAGAACCCATTCTAAATTTCTAAAAGATGAGCTTCCAGCAACTCTGACTCATTGACCCTTCCCAAACCTTGTAAAATGCTCTGGGATAACTAATCAATTACCGGGTTTTTAAAATACACTTTTGGAGGTGTACCATCAACTGATACGGCTCCTTTATCAGCATACACAGGGCACTAGAGAGAGGTTTTAAAGCTGAGGGGAGGAAAAGCAGTTTCTCCCTCAGCTTCACACTTCACACAATTGAGACAGTTGTGGTACACACATTTAAGAACCCTTCCTCTAGACAGATCTGTATAACATGTCTTAGATTTGAGTTAAAGGTTGTTGACTGGCTGGCAGTGATCACTCAATTCATTTACTGATAATTTGAATCAAGTCTTTGGTCTTTTCCAGGTGCATTTGAACTCTGTAACAGGTGTCTCCAAGGCAATCCAAGCTTTGTCTTCACAGCTCCACACAATGGCCTCTCTAGGCATCCATGCAGGGATACCCCTGACACGTGCCTGGACTTAGTGGCTCTCCTTAGCCTTGGAGGAATGTTCTACAACCTTTTTCTTGTATTCTTGACTCTAGAGATCAAACCGTGTGACTGATGCAAATTCTGCTGCTTGATGGGGCTGGCACTTGGGTCCCTTCTTTCAATTCTGTTTGCATCTGTTTTCTGTTGTTGATAGCTTCTTTCACTGCTTAAGGTTTTCTTTAATTCTTTGTCACAAATTGCATGTGTAACTGGGCATGGTACTGCCCTGAAGTCTCTAGTCCCCTTACACCATTTATCATTTATCATCTTTAATTGTCTTTATCTCCTTGAGGAATGGATTTTGTTCCATTACCTTTCTTGGTGTTCTTTTGTATTTCTCTTTGTCCGGCTTTCTCATTTTCTTGATGGTCTGCATAAGTGTGATTACTGTTCACCACATGACAGAGTCAATACTAGGTTGTCTTAAAATATCCTTTGCCAACACCTTTAATGAAAAACACTTCAGTTTAGCCTCAGGCAGATTTTTGAGACATAATCAAAAAGAAGCCTTATAGAATGGTCTATAGGTCACAATTTAATATTCTTCCCTCGCTGAAACTGATTAACCCAGGCTGCCATAATTTACATTGCCCTCAGCACATGTTCCTACTAGGAAATCCCAGTAAACACCCTAAAAATGTTCAACCACTTCTCTAGTCCAAAGTCCCAATGTTTACATTATGCCAACTCAGCATGGCCTGGCTCATCACAGATATATCCCAATACCTGGTACCAATTTATTGCTTACAGTTTCAGAGGTTTACTCCATTACCATAACTGCAGGAAACGTGGCCACATGCATTAGGCATGGTGTTGGGGAAGTTACTGAGAGCTACATCCTGATCCATGGGCAGAGAGACAGAGAGAGTTAGACAGAGACAGAGACAAGAGAGACGTAGAGAGAGAAGATTCTGGTGGCATAGGATTTTGAAACCTAAACCCACCTTCAGTGACACATTTCCTTTGCCAACATCACACCTTCCAATCCTTTCAAACAAATCACTCCCTGGTGATTAAGCACTCATATATATGAGCCTATGCGGGCCATTCTTTTTCAGCCATCACAGTAAGGAAGCTGTCAGTCATCTTGGAGGTTTGCTACCTTTATTTCCTAGCTCTAATCCATGTCCCAATCTGTCTGCCTACCAGGGAGTCTGTCTAACTCATAGTCTCTCAGGTTGAAACACCATCACAGCACATCTAGATACCTACTCCAGTCCTCCAGTGGGGTCTCTAGGTTTCCAGTCATCCTCAAGACACCATATAAGTTATCATGCTCAACAGAAAAGCTTTTATATCCTTTCATTATTTAAATCATTTTTGGCTATACCCCAAATTTCTTCCCATTTGGCCTTCTTTACTTAAGCGAGCTTTATTGCAACATCATTATTCTGATGAAATACTTCCATTTCAACATGTCAATGCTTTCCTGGTCTCTGGGCCTCTTCACTCAAATATTCAAGTAAATCATTATAGCCTGTTTGTCTCTAACAAGAAGTCATCTGTGAGTTCTGAGCATAGGTTATGCATGATCTCAGACAAGCCCTGCCATCTGATATTATCCTGCATTGTTAGTACCCATTGATATTTCCATATCTGCTGCGTCTAGCATCATCTGAGGAATGTAAAGCCATTCATTGTCATGCTCCAAAATAAAGACGAGGAACTGAAGGTGAAATACTGAAGTTATTGTTTCAGTGGAATTTGGACAAAAAGGATCAGTTCAGTAGTTGCTGAGGCTTCCTATTGATGATTAATTGGTGTTCAGAGCTCATTCAATGAAATAGAGAAGTATTATTTCTCTTTCAACCTTTCTATGCTTCTCCTACATCCCCTTTTCAGCATGTTCTATAATTGGAAGTTTCTTGTCCCAACCACCTATTCCAATATAACCACTATGAGGCTTGTATTTACTGTAAATTCTTGACCAATAGCTCAGGCTTATTACTAACAAGCTCTTACATTTTAAGTTAATTCATATTTCTTATTTATGCGCTGCCACATGGTGGTACCTTTATTAGCATGGCAAAATCATCTTCTGCTCCCTTTACCTCAGCTGGCAACTTCTGACGCAGCCCTTCTGTTTCCCATCATCCATAGCTTGGTCACCGCACCCATACTCCCTGCCTGACTAGAGATCAATCCACATTATATTAAACCACTTCAAGTGACAATTCTTTACAGTGTATAAGAAGATTATTCCACCGCAGTGTTCTTTCTTTTTACTTAATGCCTCAAGATTATAGTTGTTCAAGCTTATGATATTCCTTCCTCTCAAGTCACTGCCATAAGTTCTTTGCAAAAAATAAACATTCCCATCAGCTAGAATATAAATCTGAATGTACTCCCCAACTCAGACTTTAATGTCATTCCAGAAAACCGAATTATATCCCAAATATTGATGTATTTAAGTTGTGTAAAGCAATTACCTTTTGTTGCACAGATTATATTTGGCTTCCTAGTAGACCACAGAGATAACTCTACCTTTAGAACAGGTTGGTGAACTCTGGTCTAAGAAAGAATGGTCATGGTGAGTGTTTGAGCTTGCCTAGTACCCACAGTCCCCCTTTTACACACAATACCCATGAAAGTAGATACTTGAATGACTACAGATAAGAGAACTGAAAATCTCCAACCTGGACTACTCTAGTGACTCTCACATGAGGAAAGAGAGAAAGTGAGGTGTCACCTCCCAGGGAGTGCTACTAGATTCCAGGTGACTAGAAGCAGTGAGGTAGCAAATGTCACACAATCACAGCACAGCCACCACTGCAAAGATTTACAGGACAGTAGTAGGAAGACTAAGAAAGTCTGCTCTAACTCAAACTAAGTAGATTCTGTGCCCTTGATCCTTGATCAACACCACCCAAGATACTCTGGCACCGTTCCTGGGACTGTTGCAACTTATTTGAGTTGTGCTGAGTTGTACTACAGTGACACTAACAGAAAACTCTTGCAAAATTCCACTTGTCTGTTTGGACACCTAGGGCGGAGCTTCCTGTTTACACAGTACACTCATAAATAAAGCTCTGTGGATTGGGGGCATCTCTGGAAACTGTATTAAAAAAGAGGACACCGTGGGCCCTGTCCCCTTGTCCTTTCTTCCTACACCATGTGGAAGGACAGGCAGGCTCTGCAATGTCTGATTTCAGTTCTTCTTGCCTTCCTGACCTCTGCTTCCTTATCACCTGGACAACCGTGAGTACCAAGATCCTCTGTGGATTGTTCCTCCTACACTCAAAACCACCCATTTCCTTTCACAGTCCTTTCTCCCCAAATTCTCCCTGTATCATTTTGCTTTTCAATGAACAAATAATCATTGTATGTATGTTCTCCAACTTTAGTATTACATGATTCTATGTTGTCATTTTTTCAATTCTAAAGCAGTTACTAAGCTGAGGTGTGATGTGATTTGGAATCGTATTCCTCCTTATGAATGTACCACTAATATCTAGAATCCCAGTGGTGAGAGACATTTTTCTGTGTTGAAACATTTTAATCTCTTTGGAGATAAGTATTTACATTGTTGGCACTTTGAGTTGGAAACGTGCAGCATACAGTTTAACCTTTGGATGTGTACAGATCCTGGCACACTGCAACTCTGTGGATGTTTGTGCCTGAAAACAACATTCTTGTTAGGATCAAAGACCTTGGATTAAACTGCAAGTAGAACTTGTTATTTGGTGCCCGAATAACCACATTATCAGGATTATACTGTTGAGTGACTTTCCTTGTCATTTTTTCCTATGAAAAATCTATTTAAAGTGGTAAAAATTAAAGCAAACTTTTGATGTTTTTCGATTGTGTGATGTAGTCATGACAGTCTAGATTTTGGGCTACTTTGGGTACAAAAAAACTCTAATGCCAGAAAAAAGTAGAGAACAATTCCTGCAGATTGCAATTGGTATTTATTCAAGTATAGCATATGTGAATGATACTACTTTGAATTGCACATTCACATTTTACAGCTTAGGTAAAGGGTACCCAAATATAAAAACAGGGTACTGTTATTTTTCATGAATTAAGCATTATAATCTAGAACAACCATGATGAATTTTTATGAAAAGAATAATTTATCCTCCCAGATTTTTATCTAAAAAACTTTAAAGCCATCTAGCACTTGAATGCTAGCTGCTTAAGTGACTTTAGTGCATGCCATTTGAAGCTGCCTTGATGGACAGCACTCCTGAAGCTGAGTTATTACCATTACAAACTCTGATAATTGATCACTCTGCCATATCCTGCTGTCACCTGCCACCTCAGGCTGGAGAATCTTGGATGGTGGTGATATTGTGAAGAAACTACAGCCATGGACAATATCTGTCTCCAGCTGGACTCAATTTTTTCCTTTCCAGGAAGTACATGATGCTGGTCCCTTCCCTGCTCTACACTGAGTCCCCTGAGAAAATCTGCTTCCATCTGTATGATCTGAATGAGACAGTGACTGTCAGGGCCTCCTTGCAGTCTAGCTGGGGAACTAGAAGTCTGTCCAATGAGTTTGTGGTTGACAAGGACTATTTCCATTGTGACTCCTTCACTGTGAGTACTAGATACCTGACCCAATCTGTTTTCTATATTTATGTACATATGTGTGTAGATCCATTGTAATATACTTACATATTTCTAAGAAAAAAAAAGATCAATAGAAACATAGCTACTACTTCAAAACAATAGACACTTAGAACATTTACCCAATAAACAAATAGTATAGATTATCCTACCCCAAAATAAGAAGAGCCAATACTTGTTCATGTGCTACTTTCCCATTGAAGTTCCTCAAAGAACCTAGTACCCAGAGAAAGAAGGATTTTGCCACCCTGTAGTACATGCTGGTGGTAAGTTATAAACTTCCAATTAGGACTCCAGCTAATCAGAACCACATCTCCTATGTGTAATTGACATCCTGAATAAGTGCTGGGTTTCTTCTTCTGTATCTATCCTCAAGATGCAGTTCCTACTATCATTGATATGTTAGTTTCCACTCTACCTAAGTTCCAGAGTTATATCTAATTTTCCATCAAGATTGTATTTACTCCATAAAAACGACAGTTTCTTTGTTGCTTCCACTGACTCATATGAAATGTTGTATTTTTCTTTGCGTGCTTTGTTCCTGACATGCCCTCCTCACATAACACTTAAACATAAACTGATGGACCCTGATCTCCTTCCCGTGGTGTGGAAGCACAGGAGGTAAAAAGGAAATCTAAGTCCTCCCAAGGGTCATGGTGAAGGGTCTTGTGTTCCTCTCATCCTCAGCTCCCCAGAGTCTCAGCTTCAGATGAGAAGGTGTCCCTCTCTGTCCACATCAAAGGACCGACACATGAATTCAACGAAAAGAGTACAGTGCTGGTGAAGAACCAAGAAAGTGTTGTCTTTGTCCAGACAGACAAACCCGTGTACAAACCAGGACAGTCAGGTATGAAGCTCCATCATGGGCAATGGAATGAAGAAGCCATTCTGAACATGGCACAGAGAAAGCCTGGGTATCTGGACCTCATTAGAAAATTCTCTCTCTTTTTCTCTAGTCAAGTTTCGCATTGTCTCTATGGATAAAAACCTACGCCCCCTGAATGAGTTGGTGAGTCTTTTACATGTGGGTATTGGTGGGTCTATGAAGACATAATGTGACTGGAATATTCTCATTTCTAGCCCCTTGCTAAGGTATGAGTTGGTCTTCTTCTCTACTCTGTTCATTTGACTATTTATAGCCCTTGCTCAGTTACCATTGGCCATGCTATGTCTTCCTTAAATCTTGCACTCCATTACTGGTTAAGTATCTCTGGGTTTCTTTATTCTTCATGGAGAATTTCACTATACAGAACCTTTGGGCTTAATCACATTTTTCAGTCATTTCTTTTGTAGTTTCTGTTACTTCAAGCTGTATCAGTTGTTTTAACATTATTTCCTTTAGCAGCAGAAAAATAATGGGTTCTCCTCTGGTCCTATGGCATGTGTAGCCACAGATTCTTGGCCCTATAATGATGTCTAATGTGGGCTTCATCTTGCATGTTAGGACTTAAATCCAGTCAGAGAGTGGTTGGCTACTTCCACGTCATTTGTACTACTATTGCACAGTGGGTGTGTCTTGCCAGACCAGTGGTTCTCACAGTTGATAGGGTTCACGGCTGGGTGAGATTGATGATACTGGCAATTCTGGTAGTGTGCATAGCACCTTCCTGCTTGGTGAAACTTAGCCAGTAGTGATGGTTCCAGTCAGCACCAGTTTAACTTAGAATGTGAACGCCCAAATTAGACATCTAAATAACATCCTCTCTAACCAAGGAACATAGATTATTGGGTCAGAGAGGAAAGAATGACTGTAAGAGCCAGAGGTAGTGAATGAATAAAAGAATACAGTCCTCTAGACTAAGCATGGCAGCCACACATATGAACTTATAATTCTGTTAGCATGCACAAGCCCATGCAAAACCAAGCCAGACCAAACCTTAGCATGGAGACGGGAGATGAACATGAAATCCCACCCATGACTGAGGTGCTATTGCTAACTGATCGCTACTTGGGGAAAGTCAGTTTTCTTTAGAGTATAGATGCAGGTAAGTCCACTATACTGCAGTGGAAGCCCTTATCCAAGAATATATGGGCAGCTTATATTGGAGTTAATTGGTGAAAAATAAAGAGAGAAAACACTAAGTCAGGTGGGTAAGGGACGGAGGTAGATCTGCGATGAGTTAGGGGAAGGAGTGTATATCATCAGAAAACACTGTACAAAACTCTCAAAGAACTAGCTAAAAACTAAAACAAACAATAAAATAGCCATCCCATTTTACTTAATGTGCTCTTTACAGATAGAAATTTACAATAGACAATATTGGGTAGAGAGTAAAGATTCTATCTAATCACAATAATCTGTTGTATACTTCTATCAAGGATATTTTTTCTTTTTATTTATTGTTCTCACACACAGTACATCATGACCATAGCTTCCACTCCCTCCACTCCTCCCAGTCTCTCTCCCTCATCTAGATTCATGTCCCTTCAGAAAAGAGCAGGCCTCCCTGGAATATCAACCTTATATGGCATAACAAGATGCAATAAGACCAGTCAAAAACCCTCCTATCAAGGCTGGATGAGACAACCCAGTATTAAGAAAAGGGTCCCAAGAGCAGGCAAGTTAGTCAGAGACATGCACAGTGCCACTTCTAGGAGTCCCACAAAAACCACAGGCAAGCAACCACAGCATGCATGCAGTGCACCTAGCTCAGACCCACAGAAATCAAGGCTCTGTGGTTTCTCCTTCAGTCTCTGTGAGAGCCTATGAGCCCTGCTTAGTTGATTCTGTTGGCCTTGTTCTCCTGGTGTCTTTGACCCCTCTGGCTCCTACCATACTTCCTCCCTTCTTTGTGGGGTCCCTGAGCTTTGGCTGTGGATCTCTGCATCTGCTCCTATTAGCTTCCAGAAGAAGCCTCTCTGATGACAACTGAGCTAGGAATCAATCTACTGAATATATCAGAATATCATTAGGAATCATTTCAATTTTTATTTATTTATTTATTTACTTACTTACTTATTTGTTTATTTGTTGGGGTGGTTGGTCATGTTTGGTTCTACCCTGGGACTCTATCCAGCTTCCAGTTACTGGCCATTCAGACAGTGTGTGGCCATGGACTACCTCTAGTAGCTTTGCCCTCAACTCAGACCAGTCATTTGTCGGCCATTCTCACGAGCTCTGAGCTACCATTGCCTCAGCACATCTTGCAGGCAGGACAAGTTGTAGATTGAAGGTTTTGTGTCTGGGTAGGTGTCCCTGTCCCACAACTGGAAGCCTTGTCTCCTTATAGAAGATGGCCAGTTCCAGCTCCATATATGTCATTACTAGGAGTCCTCAGTAGGATCACCCCCATAGGTTCCAGGAAGTTTCCACTACACTAGGATTCCACATTGCTCTCTAATGCCCCCCATTCCAGTTATCTCTTTCTGTATTCTCTCACTCCATCCCTTGCTCCCCACAAGATACCTCCTGTTCCCATCCCCACTGGCCCCTAGTCCACCTGTAAAATCTTCCAAGGGAGATTCATGCATCCTTCCTAAAACCCTCCTTGTTACTTACCCTCTCTGAGTCTGTGGATTGTGGTGTGCTTATCTTTAACTTAGTCGCTAACATTCATTTATAAGTGAATACATGCCATGTTTGTGTTTCTGAGTCTGTGTTGCTTACGCGGGATGATTTTTTTCTACGCCCTCCTTCATGTGTATGGTTCTGTAGGGCAATCTCTTCATCCCTTTACCTATGTCCGTTGGCTTTTGACACTGGAAAATTTCCAATGCAGGCTGTTGATTCACTTCCAAGCACTTTGTGTGTCTCTGTGTAATACATGTTCATTCTGTGTGCTTGCACACGCACGCACGTGTGTGCGCATGAGTGTGTGTGTGTGTGTGTGTGTGTGTGTGTGTGTGTGTGTGTACACATGTATGTGCTAGCCAGAAGACAATCTTAGATTTCTTTTCTTGGGTGCTGAACATCAATGGTTTTGAGTCAGAGTCTCTGGCTGTCCTGGGGCTTGATGATCAGACTGGCAGCCTGGCCAGTGACCCAGAGACAGCTATGTGTCTCTGCTTTCCAGCCGGGACTACAGTGAGTACATGTACCCACTTTTTGTGTGGATTCTGCAAATGGAACCTGGGTCCTTCTGCTTGAGCAGCTAGCATTTTACCAACTGCCTCTCCCTCCTGTATTTTAGCTCCTGCTTTCATAAGGATAACAGCACTTTCGTTTTTATTTAGGTTAAATTCACTTCCTTGAATTAATCCATGCTTCAGTATTTCAACGACTACCCCTGAATGTTTTATTTAAATTTTACTATCAGGTTGCATTTCTGCAATCATTCTTGGAAATGTGATTGAAATGTTAATAACATATATATTGATTTAGAAAGAGCATAAATCATTTCATAACAAATGTTTCTGTCTATTGCACATGTATCTATCCATTATTTTAGATTTCCTTTTATGAATTTCATAATGATTTGCAATGTTCTTTTTGGGACAATGAATTTATCATTTGACTTCTTCCTAAATCATAGTTTTATTAATGACTGGTGTTTATAGAATTTATAATTTGTTGCCTTATTTTCAATGTAATTAAGATTTTTTTCTATGTACCCCATTACTTTTTATCATGTTGATCTTGCTGAATTCCTTAGCCAAAATTACTTATCTTGGATTCCAGTAGATTGTGTGTGCCAGTTACGAATTGATCTTGCTTTTACAGTGTAGGGTCATGTTCTCTGACAGTTAAAGAATTAAAAGGCAGGAAACATCTTGAGCAGAGCAGACTGAGTCAGCCAGTGAAGAAAAGCTTTTATTAGAGTTGAGGGAACACACAGCAGGCACATGGGTGGAAAGAAACTTTGCAGAGGGAGATTGGGAAGCCCTGCCTCTCCCTGAGGGCTGGGGTCTTTGAGGATATTTGAGGAGTTTTCCTTTCCTAAATTAGGGTTGATCTGGTTGAACAAAGACAGAGAGGCAGATACAAATGCAGGTGAACTCATCTTGGTCTTGTCCTTAATGTATCAGGCTGGTCCATTGCAGAGGTGCCCTAGTATTAGAGGGAGAACCCTACTGTAGCATTTAGGCCTGCGTCACAGGTCAGGAGTGTGAGGAAGAAACCAGGATTTCTCTGTTTCTCTTATCTGTCTGTGGCTTCTCTTCCTGTCTGTTTACCTCCCAGGGCTGGTCTAAGTATTAGTCCCTCAGCTGATAGAAACAATACTCCTTTTTCACTCACAGATTTTATAGGTTAGTTTTCTCTTCTGGCTATGTAGACTAGGTCATCCAGGATGATATTAAAAGAAATCATATGTATGACTTTTGTGAAAATTTCCTTTTTCACAACTTTGTGTAAAGTGTCAATTGACTTTTTAAAAAATATATTAAAAAAAACAAACAATCAAACATGATTTCTCCATGTATTTCTGTCTGGCTTGAAACTGTCTATGTAGACCAGGCTGGCCTTGAACTCACAGAGATCCTCTTGCCTCTGCCTTCTGATTGCTGGGATTAAAGGATGTGCCACCACTGTCTGCCTGGCTCAGCTGATGCTTTTAAAGTTTGTTAAGTCAGTAGGTGGCTCTACCTTTTCTTGCTTCATACTCATATTGTAAACTGACACCACAATAGTTGTTTCCGAAGGAGCTGTGTCTGCACCCTCATCTTCAGTATTTAGAGGTGAAAGTGGGTGACACATAAAGACATGGAGTTTGAAAAGAACATGAAGGAGAAGCTTCTGTCCTGAGTACCACTTAGTTCAAGAGGTGAGGAAGTAAGGCACAAAAGGAGAGATCAGATGAAAATGAGGAGAGCCTAGTCTCATCAACACAGGTCACAAAGCCAAGAGAAGCTTCCCTCATTCAAGCTGCATGTAGTATTTGTCCGTGACTATTAGCATAAATTAGAAAGGCAACTTGGTACCATGACAATTTACTTAAACAAACAGGTCATCTATCCACTTAAACTAAGACTTCCACAGTCACGGGTTGTTGACGGGTTTTCAGCACCCAGTATGAATTCTGTTTTACAGAACAGGATTCAAATCAACCAGAGACCCGTTTTCTACCCCATAAAAGTTGTGCCACTCTTGCACCAATGGGCACATCCTGCTTGGCAGGTTGGTGTTCGACATCCTAGGGTTCTCAGCTGGATGAGACCATTGGCATCTCCTCTCCTGCAGCAATCTGCACAGCACCTTGTGGCATTGTGAAAGCTGGTCAGCAGGGGGTGTTAGCAGAGCACCAGCTTGATTTTTCTACACTCTTCCACCAAGTTGTGTGGTGTCTTCCACAATAGAATATTATCAACTAGTTATTGTGTGCAGTCAAGAAGAGCATCAAGATTCTGTATTGCTTTGGGGGGGTCTAGGGCACCCTGGCCAGCAACTCATAAGGCCCTATCTCATGCCTAGAACTGGGACATTTTTTAAGTGACCCTTGGCCTTCTGGAGCAGCATTATCTAGACATGCAGTATGTCTTCCTCTGACTCACCTTTTAACTGAAGTTTCTTAATAGGTTTAGAAAGCAGTAAGTTTCCACGCAGCTTTTTTATGGGTGCTTAGTGTGGGTTAACCTTCCCAACATTCCCTGTCATCTCTCCCATCCCACACACTCATCCCTCATAAATGTTCTGTGCCCAAAAGTGCACCTGTGTGTTGACATCCTCTGTGTCATGCTGTTTCCCCTGCCTGGGGGGATTCCCACTCAATGGTCCTCTTCTAGGTACCTTGAGTCCACAAGAACTCCGGGTTTGGAGTGAGGAGCCACACATGAGAAAGAACAAAGAGCAGTTATCTTTCTGAGCCTGGCTTACCATTATCATTTCTTTGAGTTTTCTTCATTTGCTTACAAATTTTGTGTTTCCATTTGTCATAGCTGAATAAACTTTCACGGTGTACACAAGTACCACAGTTTCATAATCCACTATCATGATTTATTTTTCTAGACTTTCAGAAACAAGTTCAATCTCACTAAAATTCCCTTACTACTGCCACAGCTTGCTCTCTCCTCCACTGCTGGAAATGGTTATGTTTTCCTCAAGCTGATGCTCACCTGAAGGAAATTCACCTCTTCAGACAGCTCAGTTATTGCAGAACCTTAAATGACCTTGTCACTGTCTGTCTTTACTGTATTCCTCATCTGCTGGATAAGAAACACTTTGCCTGTAAAATCTCTGAACATGCAGCCCTTGCCTTAGTCAGCGGCAGCTCTTAGAGCAAAGCAGCTGCTGAGCCCTTTCTTTCTTTGCATTTCTGGGCACTGGTTAGACAGTGGCTTGCTCTGTTGAACTACAATCAGGAGGTGTAGATTGAGTTCATGTGCTAATGCCTTTGTATCTCATTAGAGGAGGAAAGGGAAGCAGTGCCTTGGGTAGACTGGGGATATATAGCTTCCCAGGACTACCCCAAGTTATTTTGGCTGGATATATTTAAAACTTGTAACCCCATTTCACACTAAAAATATTCCTGATTTGAACAATATATTTTGTTAACTCCATACTGTAAAGGCTCAGGATGCATCTCCATAAATTATTTTCATTGTTACTTCATAACTACAATTTTATTATTGTTATGAATCATCATGTAAATACTGTTGGAAATAAAGCTTTGCCAAAGTGATCATGACCCCAGGTGGAGAACCGCTGTTCTACACTAATACTGTTTTCTCTTTTGTTTCAGTTTCCTCTGGCTTACATTGAGGTAAGAAACTTAACTGTTTCAGAGAGAAATCAATCCGCTGAAAGCAACTTGATGTTGGAATGTTGTAGCAGGACTGTGGGTCAGCAGCCTTCCACCGCTGTGGATAGTTGCTTCATTATATCACATTCCCTACCCTAATGATTCCATCATGAACACCTGGTCTTAGATGTGTTGATGTAATTAAAACTCTATTTACTTACAAAATTTACAACCTGTCTCACAGGATCCAAAGACGAATCGAATTATGCAGTGGCGGGATATTAACACAGAGCATGGGCTAAAGCAGCTGTCCTTCAGCCTGTCATCAGAGCCTATTCAGGGCTCCTACAAGATAGTGATAGTGAAAAAATCAGGAGTGAAGAAAGAGCACTCCTTCACCGTGGAGGAATTCGGTATGGCTTGGGAAGATTGAAAAAGGAAAGTAGATCTTGTAAGTTTCTGGTTATCATAAGATAAATTGATGAACATGTTGAGTTCAATGGGTAAGGCTATGATTCATCTGACTCTAGCTAAGGCTATCCACCTAGCAACCTGGTGCTTCCAGAAAGTTCTGGGATTTTCAGAAGCAAATTATTTGGCTTTTCTTATTTAAGTAGATACCTCTGAGATTTTCATATCCTGATACAATCTATCACCATTCCGCATTCTAACTTTACTGGGAGTGCGGAGGTAACCATGATAATGGGAAGTCACCCTTTCTTGGCAGAGGCTGATTGTTTAGGTAACTAAAAAAGTTATTTCCCACCTGAATTTCTCTTCTCTCTCCCAATAGTGCTTCCCAGGTTTGAAGTTCAAGTAAAGGTCCCAAAGGTCATCACTGTGCAAGATGAAAAAGTAAACGTGACTGTGTGTGGAGTGTGAGTTACCTGTGTTTAATCTTCTATCCTTCAGAATGTACTTGGACACAAAAGCTACCTGGGATAACGTGTCATTGTGGAATGTATAATGCTAAGGTTGTCCTTCTTCCTAGAATGTTCCCCTATGGTGTTCACTTCTTCCTCATGTCCCCACTGCTCTGCATCCATTACTGCTTGATCATTCATTGCCTGTGTTGATGATGTTAATCCTGATGACACCAGTGATAAATCAAATGTATGAGGCAGTAGAGAGTTCCTAACTTTGGAAAGAGGAAGGAGCCTACAAAGATCCCCTGACCCATGTGAAGAGAACACAGGCACTAAACAGCATTCTGCTGACCTGTTATGGGTTGACAGAAAGAACAGAGAAACAAGGGCTCCCAGTCTGGCTGTTGTTCCAGCCACTGCTTCCCAAGTTTAACATTTAAACATCTCACTTCTCTGTTTGCATTTCTGTACTGGATAAATGTGGATCCTGTGTCACAGCAACTTAAGTTGCTATTAAGTCTGGTACCCTAGTAAGTCAAACCCTGCTAGAAGGAATTTGCAACTGTGCCTGAATCAAACAGAAGAGACACACCTGGCTCACATCTGCTTGTCATTAAAATAAACATCATGCTCCAAGGAAAATTGATAGAAAGAAGGCAAAAGATTGAGTAGGTCTGTTAGAATACTCCTGAGTCATTTCGCCATGGTCTCCATTCATCACAGCCCATTATTTACAAACTGAGGATCCTTAATCTTTTCAGAAGAATCAAAGGGAGAAAATCATGTCTCTCAGTGGTTCTTAACAAGGCTAACTTTGTTAATATATCTAGTTGGAATGTGTCAAGTGGCAGTAATGGGCCCTATTTTCTGTCATTGTGAAAATACACACAGCTAATCTGCTGTTAGAGATTGACAGTGTGGCCTATGGGTGGGAAGACTGTAGGTCTCTGCTTTAGGATGACCCTTGGTTTCTCTGAATCTGTCTTCTAACAGATATACCTATGGAAAACCTGTGCCAGGACATGCAGAGATTCTTATATGCTATGAATATCAGGATTCTAGAGGGAAGAGAGAGGGTGTATGCATACCAGTCAGTTACCAGGTGAGTAAAACCTGCTCAATGTCCCATTTTTATTATTGATGGTTAACTATCACAGAAATACAGATACCAAAGCTGAGAGGAAATGCACACCGAGTTACTGAAAAGAGGATGTTGGGGAACCTTGGGACCTCTGGTTTAGCTCTGTGGTGGAAAACTAGGCAGGCACGTGTGCAATCCCCTGCATGACCACCCCTCCCACTCACAAATGTTAGTCCTGGGACCCACTATTTCTTTTAATTAATAATTTTTTTCGTTATTATTATGTGTTTTAAATTTTATACATCAGCTATGGGTTCCCCTGTCCTCCCCACTCCTGCCCCCAACCCCACCTTCTCCCCAGCCCCTCCCCTCCATTCCCATGTCCTCAAGGATCAAGGCACCCCTGGGGGTTCATTTAAACCTGGTAGATTCAGTACAGGCAGGTCCTGTCACCTCCTTCCAGACTGTGTAAGCCCAAGGTTTCAAACAGCCAGCTCATGCACTAAGGACAGATCCTGGTCCCACAGACTGGATGCCTCCCGAACAGATCAAGCTATTCAATGGTCTCACTTATCCAGAAGGCCTGATCCAGCTGGGGGCTGTACAGCCTTTGGTTCATAATTCATGTACTTCCATTCATTTGGCTATCTGTCCCTGTGCTTTTTGCAATCTTGGATTCAACAATTCATGCTCTTGCAGACCCTCCTCTTTCTCGACAGTTGGACACCCGGAGCTCCACCTGGGGCCTGGCTGAGGATCTCTGCATCCACTTCCACCAGTTATTGGATGAGAGTTCCAAGACAACTGTTAGGGTGTTTGGCCATCTCATCACCAGACTAGGTCAGATCAGGCTTTCTCTCGACCATTGCCAGCAGACTACAGAGGATATATCATTGTGAATTTCTGGGGACCTCTCGAGCACTCTGCCTATTCCTGGTCTCATGTGGTCTTCATTTATCATGGTCTGTTATTCCTCATTCTCCCTTTATGTTCTTGATCCAGCTGGGATCTCCTGATCCCCTAAGCTTTCTTTCCCTCAAATCTTGCCCTTCATTACTCCCACTGTCATCCAGGTTGTTCACGTAGATCTCATCCATTTCTCTATCATTGGATGATCCCCGGGTCTTTCCTAGGGTCCCGTTTTCTAGGTAGCCTCCTTGGAGTTGTATAGCAGTCTAGTCATCTTTGTTTTACATCTAGTATCCTCCTATGAGTGAGTACATACTGTGTTTGTCTTTTTTAGTCTGGGTTACCTCACTCAGGATGATTTTTTCTAGATCCATCCATTTGCCTGCAAACCTCATGATGTCATTGTTTTCTCTGCTGAGTAGTACACCATTGTGTATATATACCATATTTTCTTTATCCATTCTTCAGTTGAAGGGCATCTAGGTTGTTTCCAGGTTCTGGCTATTACAAACAAAGCTGATATGAACATAGCTGAGCCAATGCCCTTGTGGTATGATTGAGCATACCTTGGGTATATGCCCAAGAGTGCTATAGCTGGGTCTTGGGGGAGATGGATTCCCAATTTTCTAAGGAAGTGCCATATTGATTTCCAAAGGGGCTGTACAAGCTTGCATTACCACCAGCAGTGGAGAAGAGTTCCCCTTGCTCCACATCCTCTCCAGCATAAGCTGTCTTCTGTGCTTTTGATCTTAGCCACTCTGTCAGGTGTAAGGTGGTATCTCAGAGTCATTTTAATTTGCATTTCCTGGATAATTAGGGATGATGAACAATTCCTTAAATGTCTTTCAGCCATTTGAACTTCCTCTGTGGAGAATTCTCTGTTTAATTCTATAGCCCATTTCTTAATTGGACTGTTGGGCATTTTGATGTCTAATTTCTTAAGTTCTTCATATATTCTGGATATCAGCCCTCTGTCAGATGTGGGGTTGGTGAAGACCTTTTCCCATTCTGTAGGCTGTCACTTTATCTTGTTGACCATGTCCTTTGCTCTACAAAAGCTTCTCAGTTTCAACAGATCCCATTGATTGATTGTTTCTCTCAGTGTCTGTGCTACTGGTGTTATATTTAGAAAGTGATCTCCAGTGCCAATGTGTTCAAGAGTACCTCCTACTTTCTCTTCTATCAGGTTCAGAGTAGCTGGATTTATGTTGAGGTCTTTGATCCACTTGGATTTAAGTTTTGTGCACGGTGACAGATATGGATCTATTTGCAGCCTTCTACACATTGACATCCAGTTATGCCAGCACCATTTGTTGAAGATGCTTTCTTTTTTCCATTGTACATTTTTGGCTTCTTGGTCAAAAATTATATGTTCATAGGTGTGCGGGTTAATGTCAGAGTCTTCAGTTCAATTCCATTGGTCCACATGTCGGTTTTTATGCCAGTACCAAGCTGTTTTTATTACAGTAGCTCTATAGTAGAGCTTGAGGTCGGGTATTGTGATGCCTCCAGAGGTTGTTTTATTGTACAGGATTCTTTTGGCTCTCCTGGGTTTTTTGTTTTTCCATATGAAGTTGAGTATTATTCTTTCCAGATCTGTGAAGAATTGTGTTGGTAATTTGATGGGAATTGCGTTCAATCTGTAGATTGCTTTTGGTAAGATTGCCATTTTTACTATGTTAATCCTGCCTATCCATGAGCATGGGAGATCTTTCCATTTTCTGACATCTTCTTCAATTTCTTTTTTCAGGGACTTAAAGTTCTTGTCACATAGGTCCTTTACATACTTAGTTAGAGTAACCCCAAGGTATTTTATAACATTTGTGGCTATTGTAAAGGGTGATGTATCTCTGATTTCCTTCTCAGCCTGTTTGTCTACTGTATATAGAAGGGATACTGGTTTTTTTTTTTTTAGTTGATCTTGTATCCTCTTATGTTGCTGAAGGTTTTTATTAGCTGTATCAGTTCCTTGGTTGAATTTTTGGGGTCACTCATGTATACTAACATGTCATCTGCAAATAGGGAGAACTTGACTTCTTCCTTTCCAATTTGTATCCCCTTAATCTCTTTATGTTGTCTTATAGCTCTGGCTAGAACTTCAAGTACTATATTGAATAAGTATGGGGAGAGGGGACAGCTTTGCCTTGTTCCTGATTTTAGTGGTATTGCTTTGAGTTTCTCTCCATTTAATTTGATGTTGGCTGTTGGCTTGCTGTAGATTGCCTTTATTATGTTTAGCTATGTTCCCTGTATTCCTGATTGCTCCAAGACCTTTATCATGAAGGGGTGTTGGATTTTGTCAAATGCCTTTTCTGCATCTAGTGAGATGATCATGTGGTTTTTTTCCTTGAGTTTGTTTATATGGTGTATTACATTGACGGACTTTCCTATGTTGAACCACCCTTGCATCCCTGGCATGAAGCCTACTTGATCATGGTGGATAATTGTTTTGATGTGTTCTTGGAGTTTGTTTGCCAGAATTTTATTGAGTATTTTTGCATCAGTGTTCATGAGGGAGATCGGTCTATAGTTCTCTTTCTTTGTTGCATCTTTGTTTGGTTTGGGAATCAGGGTAATTGTAGCCTCATAGAAGGAGTTTGGTAATATGCCTTCTTCTTCTATTGTGTGGAATAATTTAAGGAGTATTGGTATTAAGTCTTCTTTAAAGATCTGGTAGAATTGTACACTGAAACCATCAGGTCCAGGGCTTTTTTTGGTTGGGAGACTTTTAATGACTGATTCTATTTCCTTAGGGGTTATTGGACTATTTAAATGGTTTATCTGGTCTTGATTTAACTTAGGTATGTGGTACCTATCCAGAAAATTATCCATTTCTTTTAGATTTTCCAGTTTTGTGAAGTAGAGGTTTTTGAAGTATGACCTGATGATTCTCTGGATTTTCTCATTGTCTGTTGTTATGTCCCCCTTTTCATTTCTGATTTTCTTAATTTGGATGCTCTCCCTCTGTCTTTCGGTTAGTTTGGATAAGGGCTTGTCTATCTTGTTGATCTTCTCAAAGAACCAACTCTTTGTTTCATTAATCCTTTGTATTGTTCTCTTTATTTCTATTTTATTGATTTCAGCTCTCAATTTGATAATTTCCTGGTGTCTGTTCCTCCTGGGAGACTTTGCTTCTTCCTGTTCAAGGGCTTTCAGGTGTGCTGTCAAGTCACTAGCGTGAGATTTCTCCAGCTCCTTTATGTGGGCATTCAGTGCTATGAATTTCCCTCTTAGCACTGCTTTCATAGTATCCCATAAGTTTGGGTATGTGGTGTATTCATTTTCATTGATCTCTAGGAAGTCTTTAATATCTTTCTTTATTTCTTCCTTAACCCATTGGTGATTCAGTTGAGCATTATTCAGTTTCCATGAGGTTTTATGATTTCTGTAGGGTTTTGTTGTTGTTGTTGTTGTTGTTGTTGTTGTTGTTGTTGTTGTTGTTGAAATCTAACTTTAAACCATGGTGGTCTGATAGAACACAGTGAGTTATTCCAATTTTTTGTTGAGATTTGCTTTGTGGCCAAGTATGTGGTTGATTTTAGAGAAGGTTCCATGGGGTGCTGAGAAGAAGGTATATTCTTTTTTGTTTGGGTGGAATGTTCTGTAGATATCGATTAAGTCCATTTGTGCCATAACATCAGTTAAGTCCATTATGTCTCTGTTAAGTTTCAATTTGGCCAATCTGTTCAGAGGTGAAAGTGGGGTGTTGAAGTCTCCCACTATTAATGTGTGGGGTTTTATATGTGATTTAAGCTTTAGTAATGTTTCTTTTATATATGTGGGTACCCTTGTGTTTGGGACATAAATGTTCAGAATTGAAACTTCATCTTGGTGGATCTTTCCTGCAATGAGTATGTAATGTCCTTCATCATCTCTTTTGATTGATTTTAGTTTGAAGTCTATTTTGCTGGACATTAGGATGGATACACCAGCTTGCTTCTTAAGACCATTTGATTGGAAAGTCTTTTCCCAGCCTTTTATTCTTAGGAGGTGTGTGTCTTTGAATTTGAGGTGTGTTTCTTGTATGCAGCAGAAAGATGGGTCCTGTTTTTGTATCCATTCTGTTAGTCTGTGTCTTTTTATAGGTGAATTAAGTCCATTGATATGAAGGGATATTAATGACCAGTGGTTGTTCGTTCCTGTTGTTATTTTTATTTTTTTTTTGGTGGTAGTGTGTGTGTACTTCTCTTCTTTGGGCTTTACAGCTGTGGTGTTATCTATTGTCTGTGTTTTCATGGGTGCATCTGCCTTCCTTAGGTTGGAATTTTCCTTCTAGTGTTTTCTGTAGGGCTGGGTTTGTGGATAAGTATTGTTTCAATCTGGTTTTGTCTTGGAAGGTCTTGTTCACTCCATCTATGCTGATTGAAAGTTTTGCTGGGTATATTAGTCTAGGCTGGCATCCATGGTCTCTTAGTGTCTGCATTACATCTGTCCAGGTCCTTCTGGCTTTCAAAGTCTCCATCGAGAAATTGGGTGTTATTCTGATGGGTTTGCCTTTATAAGTCACTTGGCCTTTTTCCTTTGCTGCCCTTAATATTCTTTCTTTATTCTGTATATTTAGTTGTTTAATCATTATGTGGTGAGGGGACTTTTTTGGGTGTCTAGTCTGTTTGGTGTTCTATAGGCTTCTTGTATCTTCATAGGCATTTCCTTCTTTAAGTTGGGAAAGTTTTCTTCTATGATCTTGTTAAATATATTTTCTGTGCCTTTGAGTTGGTATTCTTCTCCTTCCTCTATCCCTATTATTTGTAGGTTTGGTCTTTTCATGGTGTCCCAAATTTCTTGGACATTTTGGGTCATGACTTTGATGGTTTTAGTGTTTTCTTTGACTGATTAATCTATTTCTTCTACCATATCTTCAACACCAGAGATCCTCTCTTCCATCTCTTGCATTCTGTTGGTTATACTTGCCTCTGAAGTTCCTGTTTGTTTACTCAGATTTTCTATTTCCAACATTCCTTCTGCTAGTGTCTTCTTCATTTTTTCTATTTCCCTCTTCAGGTCTTGGATTGTCTCCCTTTCTATTTCATGATTTTCATTCAAGGATTTATTGTTTTCTTCTGCTTTAATTGTCCTTTCCTCTAGTTTTTTATAGCATTCTTCCCATTTTTTGTTTGTCTGTTCCTCTACTTTCTTTTTGATTTCTTCTATATAAGGCTCTAGCCTCTTCATGATGTTACTTATAAGGTTGTTTTCTTCTTCTTCCATTCCATGATGTTCAGGTCTAGCTGTTGGAGAAGGGCTAGATTCTGGTGATGCTGTATTGCTCTTTATTTTGTTGTATGTACTTCTGCCTTGACGTCTGCCCATCTCCTCTTGTGTTCGTTCTTGGTCTTATCAGTGTATTTGGTCCAGAGAGAGTTGACAGATTTAGGGAGCCTCTCTCTGGTCCAGATGGAAGCTCTGGGCCAGATGGGAATGCTGGTCCAGATGAGAGTGCTGGCCAGATAGGCGCTGGGGTGCTGGACTCTGAGTCTCTGGAAGTCCCTGATGTCTCCTTATTTTGTCCAGATGGGAGCTCCTCTTGTCCAGATGGGAGTTCCTCTGGTCTCTGGTCCAGATGGGAGTTCCAGGGCAGGATGGAAGCTGGGGCTGGTCTCTGAGTCTCAGGAAGTGGCTGGGTATCCAGCAGATGGGTGTGGGGGCAGGGTATGGAGAGTGCAGTGTCTGCCTGCAGTCTTGGAAAGGGGGAGCCTTCACGCAGGGCCTGCCAATTGGCAGGCAACTTGGGCCAAGTTGGTCAGGTCCTCTCGGGGTGGCCTGTGTCCAGTGGTGGGCCTGGGACCCACTATTATTAAAGGTATATTTCAGCAATTTTACACCTAACTTGGCCACCAAATATATTTTTAATATATATTCATTGTACAAAGTATTAGGTTTATGACATTTTCATACATGAGTATCATGTATTTTAACCATATTCCCTAGTCCCATTGCCACCTCAGCTCTCTTGAGTCCTCACTCTTGTGTCCTTTTCTTCCTGTATATCCCTCACTACTTTCGTGCATTATAGACTATTCTTTGAAATTTAATTGGCACATAGAGAATGTGAGTAAATAGCACAAAACAACAGGCGTCTTTACAGTGTACTCACACACACGTATCATGTCTTGATTTTCTCCTCCATTACCTGCCCTATTCTCTCCATCCATTCTCCTGCCAGGCCCTTCCTCTTCCCAAATGGAACAACATCTACTTGGCAGTGTTTCTGTTTTACCCTTACACATGACAGAAACCGTGCCCTGCTGTGTGTCTGAGTCTGGCATTCTTGTGAAAGGTGACACTCTCCATGCCCATAACATTCTCTGACTCAATTTTGATTATCCATTCATCAGCTGATGGGCTCATTAGATTGTGAGTCATATAAATGTCAGCATAGCTGTGAACACATGTCTTGGTGTACTGACACAGATTCCTTTTATGTATTCCTGACAGATGATCATATGGTACTTTGACCTTGTAATCTATGAGGAGCTTCTATACCAACATTGCAGTGGCTGTACTAGGTTGTAGGTTCACCCTCACTGTATGAGGTGTAGAGAACACAAGGTCCTTGTACTCATAGATAAGCGTTAGGGAAACCAGGAATATTAAACACGCAGGTTTGTCTCCTCAGTGGAGGAGGTGTATACCTGTTTTCCACCCAGAAATCTAGGAATGGATGTAGTTAACATTCTGGTGATCTGTGTTATCTGTATGGCCAGGACACACCTGAATCTGCCAGACTACTACATTTATGCCAGACTCTTCCTTTCTAGATTCTTATCTTGAGGCTTATTTCTCAGTCTATAGAACCCATCCTTATGGAAATGTCACATGTACTTTAAAATACCCAGGTGACCTCTGTGCTATCTGTACGGCTAGGCCACTCATGACTCCCACAGACTCTTATGTTTATATCACTCATTCTCCACAGACCCTTAGCTGAGCAGTGTTTTTCAATAGAACCCGTCTTTATGGGAGATGTCACACATACTTAAGAAATGAGCAGAGCCTAGGTGACCTCTGTGCCACCTGTAGGGCAGGTCACACTTGACTCCACAGACTTTTATGTTTACCTCCTTCATTCTCCCCAGACCCTTATCTTGAACATTCTTTTTCAGTCAATAGGACCCATCTTTATGGAAGAGGTCCCATGTACTTTGTAAAGAGTTGCAAAGTAAACATGTTTGAAGCTTTGTCGTATGTACATGGGATTGAGTTGATTTCATCAGGAAACTTTTATTCCCCAAAATTGTGCTGTGTTTAAATATGTCTAAAATAAACTGTCCATTATCGGGCTCTAGCAGTTTGAGCCGACAGGGCCCACTGAGTCATGTTAATCTGGATTTCCTACTTGCCTACACAGATTGTTAGTCTGGTGGTCCTGGAGTTTACAGAGACTCCCACAATGAGGGTCTTCTCCTCACAACCTCACCAGCACTGATTTTTGCTTTCTTTACATTAGCCATTCTTGTCTATGGTGAGAAAGATCTCTGTAGTTTCAGGGTTGCATTTTCCTGTATCTAAGGATGTTAAACTTATTTTTTCATATATTTCAAGAGGTTTATATTGCTTTTGCAAAATGTTTCTTCAAATCACATCATTTGCCATGGAATGAATTTGTTTTATTGGTTTTATATATTTTAAGTTTTTATATACATTTTTCTTAATTTTAAATATATTTGAGCGTTTCCTAGTAAATGTGTTTATGTCATTTATGCCTCTCTTTCCTCCTCTCCAGTGCCTCCCAAGTCTCCCCCAACTCTCTCTGAAATTCATGACATCTTATTCTGGAACTATTATTGTTACATATATAAATAACTTGTGTGTGTGTGTGTGTGTGTGTGTGTGTGTGTGTACACATTGCACACGTGCACACACATAATCAACCTGTTGAGTCCATTTAGTATTGCTGTTATGAACATGTACATAATGATGACCATACTGGATTAAATAAGCTCCCCACAGACTCCATGGAGAAGAATGGTTTTCTCTCTCAGCAGTCATTGATCACCTGTTGCTCTTGATCTTGGAGTGGGGCTTTATGAAATTACCCGATCCTCCACATGGTGTGTTAACTGGTGTTACCATTATGTAAGTCTTGTTTAGGCAGTCACATTGTTGAGATTTTTATGCATGTGTTTTCCCTGTTGTGTCTGGATGATACTATGTTGCAAAAGGCATTCTGGTCTTTTACAATCTTTCTGATCTTTGTTCCATGATTTTTCCTGGTCCTTTGATGCAGAGGTTATGTTGGAGATATGTCAGGTGGGGTTGAGCACATCATAGACATTTATTCTCTGCAAGTGGGTAAGTTGTGAATCTCTATATGGGCACTATATATTGACATTAAGATTATTTGATGGGTGATGAGATCTATGCTTATCTGTAAGGATAAGTCTTTGGATTTTAATAAGGAACTATATAGGTTTAGGAAAATGTCGATGGTGGCTTTGCCCCCTAGAGTCTATGTGACTGTTGAAGTTGTCCATTTCTTGTTGGTTTAACTTTTGTGTTTGGATGTATGTAGAAATTTGTCCATGTGTTTTAGGTTTTCTAAATAATTAATGCAGTACAGGTTTTTAAAGTATTTCTTTATACTATCACAAATTACTCTAATGTCTGTATAATGTATCCCTGTAAATATCTGATTCATTCAATTTGGGTAATTTCTTTCTTTCTTTGGTGAATTATGCCGAAGGTCTGATGATCTTATCGTCTTAAATAACCATCTCTTAGACTCATTGATTCTTTATGTTCTTCTCATTTCTGTTCCAGTCTTTATTATTTCTTCCCATTACTAATATTGAGTCTGACTTCTTTTTTTCTTTTTCCAAATCCTTGACTTATATCATTGAGTCATTTATTTGTGTTATTTCTTTTCTTTCTTATATTAATACTCAGACTTGTAAATGTCCCTCTTGGGACTGCTCTGAATGGATTCCGGAGGTTTTGTTGTGGTTTTTTTTTTTTTTTCATTTTCACTTCATTTCAGGATTTCTTTATTTGTTCTTTGATTAGTTAATTATTCAGAATTTGGCTGTTTAATTTCCATGACTTTGTGTAATTTCTAGAAAATCTTTTGTTGTTGATTCTAAGTATTATTGAATTGTGGTCAGATAGGACACACTAGGTTATTTCAATTTTCAACAATTGTATTTGTTCAGATTTGTTTTGTGTCCTCATATTTTGTCTATTTTAGTGTAATTTCCATTTGTTGCTTCAAAGAATAAATATTCTTTGGTGTTTAGGTGGAGTATTGTAAAGATATATGTTAGCTTAATTTAATGCATGATGTCATTTAATTCTCATGATTCTGTCCAGATACCCTATTGGGGAAATTAGGGTTCAGAAAACAACTACAATTCTATAATTACTGAATTGGTTTCATCTGTGTCTTGAAGTGCAGTAGTATGCTTTTTATGAAAGTGTGTGTGCTAGGGTTTGGTTCATATTATAGTGGCTTCTCAATTAATTGTCCACTTGATAAGAATAAAGAGTTCCTCTTTATCTCTTCTGATTATTTTGGTTTTAAATCAGTTGTGTTAGATATCAGAATATCAATGCCTGCTTGCTTTCTGGTCACTTACTTCAAATATTTTTCCATCCTTTCACTATAAGGTTATACCTATCCTTGAAATAAAATGAGTTTCTTGTAAACAACAAAAATACTGATTTTGTAACCCATTCAGCTATCCTGTGTCTTTTGATTGGAGAGTTGAGGCCATTAATATTTAAAGTTATCTCTGAAAGGTGTGCGTTGGTTACTGTCACTTTATTATTTTGTTGCTATTTCTATTTAATCCTATCTCATGTTTCTATTATTATAGCTTTATTTTTTTTCTTTCTGTAGCCTCTTACTGTGCTTCTTCTCTTCCTCAGTCCAAAGAATTGTTTCTAGTATTCTCTGTATGGCTGGTTTGGTGGACATGAATTCTTTTAGCCTATTTGTCACCTTGTAATTTACCAGTTTTAGGAACTTCCTGAGCCGTGTAAGCCTTGTATATGTCCTGAGTATTAGTGAGCCTCCTTACAGATGAAGGCTTTAAATTCTGATGAAATTCATATATAACACTCTGCAAATTATTACTTTTTTGTGCAGATGTTCAATTAATCAATGTGTAGTACTAAAGCCCCCCTTTATTTTTGCATCTGAACCAATGTATCCTTTCATTAGTATTATTTGTAACATGAAATTGGATGAATTGACATGTTTATTCAGTATTCTTTTTTGGTTTATTCACTTCACTGATAGGTAGTGATGTTTAATTTCCTGTAACAACCTTGGACTGAAGTCTATTTTATCAAATATAAGTATTGATACTTCTGCTTCTTATCAGCTTTGGATTTTCTTGATCTATCCTTTCCTATCTACCTTAGTTAGGGTTTTTTGTTTTTTGCTGTGAAGAGACACCATGACCACAACAACTCCTATAAAGGAAAACATTTAATTGGGTGGCTTACAGTTCAGAGGTTCAGCCCATTATCTTCATGGAGGGGCCTGGCAGCATACAGGCAGACATGGTGCTGGAGAGATAGCTGAGATTTCTACATCTAGTGCAGGCAACAGGAAGTGGTCAACAATAGTGGGTGTGGCTTGATCACATAAAGATTCAAAGTCTGCCTCCACAGTGCCACACTTCCTCCAATAAGGCTGCTCTTACACCAACAAAGCCATACCTCCCAATAGTGCCACTCCCTATGAGCTTATGGAGGCCAAGTAAATTCAATCTACCACACTATCCTTCCATTTTTGTAGTCTAATTAGTTGCCCCATGTCTCTTTTTAAGAGATTTTAAATCCTTTATATTCAAGTCTATATTTTGGTATTTATTTATTTATTTCCCATGATTTTTTTGATGTTCTGGTAAATTCACATGCTATTTATCTTTTATTAACCATGTCATCTGTTACTGACTTTCTCATTCTTGTCCTGAATTGATAACCTTCATCTGCTTGTCTGAATCCTCTTTGAGGTCACTAGCCATTTCCAAAACCAGACAATTAGATTATTTGTCTAGCACCAGCACAGTTTCAGATTTCTGGGATTTAGAGTAAGGAGTCGTACCCTCTTGTAGTTCTCACACTGTCTTGTGTCATGTTTCCTGTATTTCTCCATTGTTATCTGCAGATCTCTTATGATGAATCTCTCCTCCAGTTTTATTTGGTGGTCTTCTTAGGAAGCAGTTTCCACTTAACAGCTCATTCACATCTAGCATTCAGAAAATAAATAAAACAACCAAAACAAAATGCAGTAACACCAGAAAACCAAAGATGATAGAGCAGTAAAATAAAGCGCACTATGATGCCAGACATCAGGGTACAAAAGAGAATGGCAAACAGTGTAAAATAAGCTGTGAAGTTAAAACTGAATTAAAAACAAAGTAATGTGATTCTGGTGACTCTTCTCTTTCACATTTCAGAATAATGTCAGTTCTTTTTTTTGAAGACTTTTCTCATTCACAGAACCACACAGAGGTAGCTCCTAAGCCCCCATTTACACTCTGGAAATAGATTTCACTTTATCCATTTACTGGAACTTGGTATCAAGCCAGTAGTTTCATGTCTACTAGTGAAATGTACCATTGGGCTACATCCAAGCCTGTGGTTTATATTTTACATAATACAAAGTGATTATTAAGTTCTAGTGGCATACAAGTAAGTATTCTGATTACATTATAGTTGTGAATTTAATTAATACTCTTAATGTGTCTATAAAGATAATTATTTTTATAGATGACTAAGCCGAGGCAACTTTGTGAATTGTTCATGATCATGGCACATAGCAGCTCATTGTGTGAGCCAAGTCCCATAATTGTGACTAGAATTTCATGCTGTATAGCACTAAGCACTCATTTTTCTCAAAGAAGTCCTCATGTGTGGTACTGTGGGATGTTCTGTATGTCAACTGTGTTGCTCTGATTGGTTAATAAATAAAACAGTGATTGGCCAGTAGCCAGGCAGGCAGTATAGGTGGGACAAGCAGAGAAGAGAACTGGGGGAAGTGGAAGGTTGAGGCAGAGAAACACTGCCAGCTGCCACCATGACAAGGAAGACTTAAAGCACCAGTAAGCCACGAGCCGTGTGGCAACTTATACATTAATAGAAATAGGTTGATTTAAGATATAAGAACAGTTAGCAAGAAGCCTGCCACGCCCATACAGTTTATAAGTAATATAAGTCTCTGTGTGATTATCTTATAAGTGGGCTGTCAGACTGCCGGGGCTTGGCGGGAGCTCGAGAGAAAACTCCAGCTACAGTTTGGCTTTGAGTTGACCATAAATCTGAACAGTGTGTCATGTTACCTTATTTTTATCCTGCATGACAGCTGGACAATAATGGCTGCACCACACAAGAAGAAAACATCCCTGTGAATCCTTTAAGAAAAAGACATGAAGCCCATCGTTTCTTTGTGAATGCAAACATTATAGAAGAAGGGACAGGTATGTGAGTAACTTGAGAATATAGAAAAAGAAGCTGTGAAAATTCACACCCGTTCATGTCAATGGTGGTTCGAACAGTACAGAAAAAGGATGTAGAAAAAAAGCATTTCTTCACTAACTGTCTTGGACTGTCAATGTTGTTGCTAATTTCTTTTCCAGGATTCAAGTTCATGGGATCTGGAACATCTAAAATTGAAAGAACTACAACCAAACTCATATTTGTAAAAGCTGATTCACACTTTAAACGTGGAATTCCATTCATAACAAAAGTAAAGTACTTTTTGATTCATAAGTGGTTGGGCTGTATTGTGATACCTCAACCTAGGCCATTCTGTTCAGTGTTAAACTTGTCTGATATCGGTGGTTACAGTATAAGAATTTAGCATAGTAGCATACTATGTTATCAAGTTATAATGTTATAAGTTATCAAGAAGCCCCAAACCTAAAGCATATGGAGCAAAATTTTATTTATATCTACTGTCCTTGAACTACTGTCTTAAACCCCAAAGTGTCACTGTGTTTCCACAATGAAGCAAGATATGCTTCATGTTCATGACCAGCCCCCACACTCCGTTAGCCTCAGGGACCTAACTAGGTTTTATTTTGACTATGTCAGTGCCTCTACCTCCCTTACTTCATACAAGGAATTCTTCGATGATTTCCTGTGAATAGCAGCTAAGTATCAAGTATCTTTTATGGAGTCATATTAAGACTATGACACCTTCAGCCTCTGGCTTTCACAGCACAGCCAGTCCTACTGGTCTACTAGTGTAGATCTTAAAGTGTTAGGTGTTTGTAAAATACTTTTTGCATACTGAATTAGTTGGCGCATCTTTTCAGATCTTTATATAACATTGAAACAGGTTTTCTCTTCTATTCTGTATGGTATCATTATACCTACACTATGCTTTTCTTCCTTGTTTAATTTAGGTCCGCCTAGTGGATATCAAAGGAGCTCCCATGCCAAATGAGCAAGTCTTTATCAAAGCACATGAACTTGACTACACCAATGTTACTACCACTGATCAACATGGCCTGGCAGAGTTCTCCATCAACACCACCAACATCGAGGGGTCTTCCCTCACTATCAAAGTAAGTCAGAAATGAGAGCATAAGACACGGGGTGAAGCTTTCTAGCAGCTTGAACTCAATAATGTGTAGCTTCATGAAAAAATATTCCCATGCCAAATTTTCTTACCTTAGGGAAAACCATTTAAAGGTTTTGATCATTGATAAAGGTATGAGCAAAAGGCTAAAGAATTAAGTGCACACATTATGAATACATTCATTTAAACATAATATTTTCATTGTCTCTCTTATTTTGTTTGTCTTCTATACATCTTAAGACAGGACCTTCAAGGAAAAATGATTAAAAGTATATTTTCATCATCAGTCAAGAAGAGGTGCTGTATATTCTCAAATTCATTATCCAAATATGCTGTGCCTATTTTCTCAAACAAGACACAGTTAATGTGTAACTGAATATGATTGATGCTATACTAGTTCCTGCTTTAGGAAGGCACACACACACACGCACACACACAGACACACACACAGACACACACACACACACACACACACACACACACACACTGAGAGGGTTCTTCTGATGTAAGGAGAAACTCAGCCTGTCAGAAGGTAGGTTTAGCTGGTGAGATCACACATAGCTCACACTGTCATTACTTAACAGCCCCCACCACATAAGCACATACATAGACTCACTGACCTTAATTCAGCCCTGCAGTGCTTCTGAATGTCTTAGTTCAGCTAGTGGCTCAGGCTGGGACTCACTCTTATGGTGGCCTATCTACTTTGCTCTCCTGATGGCCTTTCTACCTTGATATGATGGTCTGTCTACCTTGATATGATGGCCTGTCTACCTTGGTCTTCTGATGGCCTGTCTAACTTGATCTGATGGCCTGTCTACCTTGCTCTTCTGATGGCCGTCAACCTTGATCTGATGGCTGGTCTATCTTGCTCTTCTGTTGGATGTCTACATTGATTTGCTTGACTGAGTCTCAGATGAACAAGTCACATCACTGCACTCTCTTCTCCTCAGATCTCTGGTGGATCCTAGAAATAAGGCCTTAGAAAAGATTCATCTCTACCTAAGTCAAGAGAATTAGTTTTATTTATTCTTTCCTGGTTTTACTTCAGATTTTCCTTCCTTCACACCCTCCTGCCCACCCCACTTCTTCTTTCTCCCTCCTCCTCCTCTGAGTTTGTTGTTTTTGTTTGATTTTAATTAGCATAGAAAGTAACAGGTTTTACTATGTCATTTTCATACATATTTTCTTGACACTCCTCCCCAATTATCTCTCCATCTCCCTGAACTTCCCCCACTCTTACACTTCTGCCCCCAATAGTCTCCTTTCCATTCACACCACCCACTTCAGATTTCTAGTCTGTTGTTCCCTGACTTTCTTTCTCAGACTTGGGCCTCCCTTCCTTTCTCTCACATCTTGCTTCATTTTTCTTTTCCCCAGACTCCCTTTTTGCTGCTTTCGTAATGAAACTTAACTCTATTTCTTTTTGCATTTTTTAAAAAAGGTTTCTATTGATTCTGCGGATTTCACATCATGTATCAAAATCCCACTTATCTCCCCACTCCCTTACTTCTGCACTCTGACCTTGCAATACCCACCCCCCAAAAAAAACCTCAAAATTTAAAAGTAAAACAAAAATCAAAACAGAAAAATAAAAACACCAAAAAACAAAAGCTTATCAATGTAGAAGTTGTTGTCCTGCCCAGTGACTCACACAATGCAGCCTTTAGTCCACACATCTTTACTTGTAAATGTTCACTGCATCTGGTGGGTCAACCTGTTGAATACTAGTTTTTACCTGCTGTATACAACCATAGCCTCAGGTAAAGCCATTGCTACCAGCAGCTCTCAGCAGAAGGGTGTTGGGTTGTTCCGATCTCACATCCACAGACCTGGCTCACCTCTGCACCCCTGCCATAAGGTCAGCTCTAGTGTGCTGCCCAGGCAAGATGCAAGGCCTGCTCTCCACTGTGCTGCAGTGGGTGAATGACAGGCCCAGCTTTCCCACTCTCATGACCCTGGGGACAGATCTGGTGGCAAGGGTCAAGGGGGGAGGGCATGTTCCTTACAAAGTCCACCACATGTCTTATGGGGGAGGGTCACTGCTCTTGCTCTAATGCCCTCCAAACCAGCTTACCCGCACCCACCAACAAGGTCAGCTCTCTTATGCTTCTAGAGCCAGGTACAGGGACCACTCACCCAAATGCTGTGGCTGGTGAGGGGCAAGATCAGCTATCCCATTCTCATGACCCCAGGACCAGCTTTTCTTGCCTCAGTAGGTGGTGAGAAGTGAGTGATGAGGGGCAGGTGGGTATCTCTCCCTTACCCATGCCACTATGTGACAGATCATGAGGGTAGATCTCCCACTCTGACATCTTCAGGACCAGATCTCCCACACCCTCACCAGCAGGGACTGATCTACCTTATACCCTGGAGAGGTACAAGGCCCATTCTCTTGAGTGCTGCAGTCAGTGAGGGCCAGGGCTAGTTCTCCCTAGTGCTGTAGCCGAGGAGGGGCTGGACCAATTGTGTACAAGCCTATCCCCACTGCTATCAGTGATAACAGGAGCCATGGACATCAACTCAGACTGTGGCTGCAGCAGGGCCACAGGTCCAGACAAGACTCTTAGCAGCAGCCCAGGTCCAGACAACAGCATGGCCCAGGGTGGCAGCAAGGGTTACTCAGATCTGTATGGCCCAATCAGAGGCTCAGTCCTTGGACACTAAAATGGCCTTAGGTGGTAGCTCATGATGTCTGTGTGGCCCTTGGTGGCAATACAGGCCACATAAATCAATACAGACCCCAGCTGTGGTTTCAACACTGACCCAGACATGGCCCTTGGACAGCATCCTTGGCCCAGATGTCACCATAGCCCTAGTTGACATTGCAGATCACCCAGATCAGCATGTCCCCAGTGGCAGTGTGGCCCTCAAACACCAACATGTCCCTGGGTGGCAGGCAATCCCTCTGGCATCTACTCAGGCTTCAATGATAACAGGAACCATGGACATCAACACAGACTCAGGCTCTGGTAGGGTCACAGACCTAGACATGGCCCATGGCCAAAGTTTGGGTTCTGATGATACCATGGCCTTGGGTGGCAGCACAGGCCACCCAAGTCTGTAGGACCCCAGCAACAGCTTGACCTTCAGCGACCAACATGACCTCAGGTGTTGACCCAGACTGTATGGCTCTGCAGGTCCCTTCAGGACAACAGGAGCCACAGATATCAACTCAGATTCTGGCAACAGCAGGGTTACATACCCAGACAAGGTCCCTAGCAGTGGTCTGGCTCAATACTCCAGGGTGGTTTCATAGGCCTCTTTGATTGGCATGGCTCCTACAGGGGGCACATCCCTTGGTTATGGACATGGTCACAGGTGGTGGCTTGGGCTATCTTCAGGACCCTCAGTGGTAACAGAATCCACAGACATCAATACAGATTCTCAAGGTTGCATCAGGACCATGGACCAAGTTCAAGACCCTTTGGAGCAGCCCAGGCTAAAACAACACCATGGCCCTGTGTGGCAAGCAGGCCATCTATATCAGCCTGTTCCTCACTGCCCTCTTCAGATCTGCCTCTCTCCTTAGCACATGACTCATTCTGCCTCTCTCTCTCTCCCCCCATTTCCCCATCTTGTATTCACTCACCATAATGGTGGTGCCCAGCAGGTTCATGATTGATTTCTTCCTGCCCCAAGTCTAGAGGCCTGGGGTGGACCTGTGGCTGTCCTCAGTGAGACCACCAGGCCTAAAAGTGCCATGAGGCTCCTTTCTCTGTTTTTTAACCGAAGTGTTTAACTTCAGTATATCTTTCTTCTGTTCATTGGAAATGGGGGTATAGCGGGATTTGTAGACAAATTTCTAAGCAGTCTTATTAAATAGAAAACATGGAGCCAATATGGGGTGAAAGCCTTAGAGATCAGGGAAATAAGATTAGGCACCAGATAATGTTACCTCACCACACTGCAGCTTCCAAATGTGAGCCACCTCCTGACTACCCGTGTCCTCACTTCCTCGTCACTGCCAGTCTGTACAGACCTCCAGGTCTCTATGGTTGTGTGTGTCAGCACATTTGGCTCTGTTCCTTAGTGTGGCCTTGAATGTTACCACTGCCTGACTTTTGTGTTTACTTAAAACAGCTTGCTATTTCCACTGATCTCCAGGCAATCTTTATTTATTAACATACCATTAAAATATCACCACATTTCAGCACAAATAAAATATCACCACAGGTATATTTAGTTGTTTTGAATTATATTCATACCTCTGCTTTGCTTTGGTGTTGATGAACTTTTGGAAATTTCCTCCATGCTCCTGAAGATTATTGGAGATCAAGCCTTTCATAGAAGGCTATGCATTAAGAAAATTTGCTTGTAATAGTAGATGTCCTATATTCATCCTCACAGATTGAGGCAATGAGTGGCCTTAGGAGGTTTCCAGTAACTGGACTTAAACCTATTATTGGTGAAATTATTAAGGCCACTCCACATAATTAAAAGGGAGGTTTATTTTGTGGGGTAACTTACAAATGAAGGGATAGGTAGGTTGTAGGGTCTGGCAAAGGTATGATACAGTCCAGCAGTGTTCTCTGGAGAACTCTGCTCGGTCTACCTCCAACATCCAGGGTCCGGGCACCAAGAGATCCCTCTCATTTGGATCTTGGGTCTTCAGTGTCCTCTTTCAGCCCTGCCTTGTAGGCGTGACCTTTACCAAAGCCTCAATGGGGGTTGGAACTTCCAGGTCAAAGTTGGAATGGCTACCCACTACATCTCCCCCTTTTGTCTAAATAAGAAGGTTCTAACCTAATACAAGACTATATACAAAGGAATGGTTATCAAATATTGTCCAGGAGTAATGAGGGATAATGACCTAGATAAGATGGAAGTACAATTAATGCAAACAATATCAAGCAAGAAACACATACTAAAATCCAGAGAAGTCTAGAGCATGGGTAAATGGCATGTTACAAAGATCATTCCAAAAGGTGTCCTATCCTAAACAACCTGAATCTAATACTTAATATGTTCTATCTAAGAGTATATATATATACACACACACTAAGTTGTAATTGTAACTGCTAGTCTTCAGTCCCATCAAAGACCTGAGAAGGAATATAATGGTACCTGAGAAATGAAAGATGGATGCAAGCAACTTTCAAGAACCTTGCAAGAGTAGACAGAGATAGCTGGCAGCCTGGACAGTCACCTAATGTTTCTCAGCATTGTTGGTGCATACAAATTGGCTACAGGCCTAGAGTATCTGACAGACCATTTTCAGAAGCAGGAATTCTGTTTGTTTGGTTGGTTGGTTGGTTTTTGGTTTTTCGAGATGGGGTTTCTCTGTATAGCTTTGCACCTTTCCTGGAACTCGCTTTGGAGACCAGGCTGGCCTCGAACTCACAGAGATCCATTTGCCTCTGCCTCCTGAGTGCTGGGATTAAAGGCATACGCCACCACCGCCTGGCAAAAAGGGTATTTGTTTTGTTTTGTTGTTTTTTGAGACAGGGTTTCTCTATGTAGCTTTGCGCCTTTCCTGGATATGGCTCTGTAGACCAGGCTGGCCTCAAACTCACAAAGATCCACCTGGCTCTGCCTCCTGAGTGCATGGATCAAAGGTGTGTGCCACCACCGCCCAGCTCAGAAGCAGGAATTCTGAAAGACCATCTTACCCTGTTTTGGCAGAGTTCAGAAGTCACTTTTCTTTGCGTCCCGCTTGTCCAGAAGGACAGCACTCACATTGTCAGCAGTTGAGGCAAGGGCAGTCCCTTTGCCCAATAGGCCATTTTGTGCCAAGAAGACAAACTTCCAAATGGAAATGACTTAGATGCCCAACATTCTCTCGGGATCAAATCGGTGCTGCCAGGAGCAATTGTGTCACATGTCAACAGAATTCTAAGTTATTTAAAAGCCATATTCTCTAGGTCTATAAAGTATTTGAAGATTACCTGTCCATCCGACCTATGTATCTGTAAATCTGGATAACCTAACTAACGTAACTATAGTGATGACTAGCATAGGTGACAATAAATCTATAAGTCTTATCTACCTAAACAACCTAAGGACTAAGGCTTCATGTAAACAAGGTAAACAGTCTATAAGCAAATGTACGGTAAAGGACAATGACTTTAAAATTGTGAGAATACACAAAATATTTATAACAGTGGTAGGAATATATGGTGTAATGTGCAATGTGACAATAATCTTAAATATATATCAATATACAGAATATCCTAAATGGAAGTAGAGCATACATACTGTATGACAGATAAATTTACATTTGTATCAATATACAAATATTACAAATAAGAGCAGAAATATATGTACATTATAACAAATATAGTTCTGTATTTGTATCAATATACAAATTATCTTAAACATGAATATAAAAATAGTTTACATTTGTATCAACATATAAGAATTCATAACAGTGCAAATTATCTAAGGCTGCTATTTTACTAAATTTGTTTACTAGTATATACAATAATCTACCATAATATCTTATACCTATCCATTCCATTTCTTCTATTCCCTTTTTTGGGGGGGGGACACTTTTTCTTTTCTTAAGGAGAATACTGAGTTTAATATTTTCTTCCACCCCAGCCCTATAACCATCATCCATAACCCCGTTTCTCAGGTAATATATCCTTCTGAGGTTTTTGATGTAGTTGAAGCTAGATAGTTACAATTTTCCTTAGTTATGATAAAAGATAAGTTAGATATAAAACCTTAGACTCACAAATATAAGATAGATAGGATAGCTTCCTTAATATTGTAACTGTAATTCTTGCTTGATAATTGTTTTGTTTATATGTAATCTTACTATGTAAAAGTTAAAACCTTTCTTTTTGGAAAAAAAATAAAGAAAAGAAATAGGGAAGTGCTGTGGATGATTCATTGGTAAATAAAACACTGATTGGGCAGTAGCCAGGCAGGAAGTATAGGCAGGACTAAGAAAGAGGAGAACTGGGAGAAGAGGAAGAGGAGGGGACACTGCAGCAGCCCCCAGGACAAGGAAGATGTAAGGTACCAGTAAGCCACAAGCCATGTGGCAAAGTATAGATTAATAGAAATGTGCTAAATATAAGAGTAAGAGCTAGACAATGGTAGGCCTGAGCTAATGGCCAAGCAGTTTAAATAATAAAAGCATCTGTGTATTTATTTTATAAGTGGGTTGCCGGACTAACTGGGCTTGGCGGGGGCTGGAGATAAGGTCTCCAGCTACAACCTATTGAATCATATGAAATGTTATATAAATAATTTTAGACATCTAGTTTTAAAATGATTAATGCTACCAGGATGTGGCAGGTCTTTGGGAAGCCTTCCGGCAGCTGCGGGAGCTGTCCCGCCAGTGGCTGCGGCCCGACATCCGCACCAAGGAGCAGATTGTGGAGATGCTGGTACAGGAGCAGCTGCAGGCCATCCTGCCCAAGGCGGCCCTGGCCGGGCGGCTGCGGCACCGCACAGGCGTGTGCATCACTAGCTGAGCAGCCGAGCTGGGGATTCCTTGGACTGATACCCTACCCTGAGTTAATGAAAGTTGAATTTTGACAACAACAACAACAACAACAAAGATTAATGACAAAATTTGTGTTTCTCCAGGTCTACCACAAAGAGGAAAATTCATGTATCCATCACCCTTGTACAGCAGAAGAGCATGCAGAGATACATCATGTGGCTCACAGTGTGTACTCCTTCAGCAGGAGCTACGTCCACCTGGAGACAGAGGCCGGGGTCTGGCTCTGCAGTCAGAATCACACGGTTCGGGCACATTTCATTCTGCAGGGGCCGCTCTTAAGAGTTATGGGAGAGCTTATCTTTTATTACCTGGTGAGTTCTGCCTCCACGTTGACAACTACAAAGAGTCATTCATCTCCTAACCATGTCTCTCCTTCTGACATGTTGGGTTCTAGGCTGGGTATTTCTGTCTGGGTCTCAAACAATAGATTTGTCAATTACAAGAAAGCTTTGTAAAATGTAGATGTAAGCTTGGAAAACACTTTCTATTTTAGGTCATGGCCAAGGGCAGAATTATCCAGACTGGAAGCCACACTCACCGCATGGAGCCAGGAGAATGTGAGTGTTTTCTGCCCACACAGTAGCACATCTCCAACTGAGTTCCCAACGTACTCACCAGTGAGGTCTCACCACTGAGCAACTAAGGATGCCATGGTGCTTGTGTGTCACCATAAACACTCTCCACAGCAGGAAGTCAAGGTTCTGCCATCTAATGTAGGTTATCACTCATACCAGGACCTTCAGGATGAAAAAGTCTCAGACTTCCAAACTGGGTATCATTCAACATGGGGAACTCTCTGTTCTGAAGATGTAATGCCTGAAAACACAAAAGACTCCAAGTAATGAATCTATGCATTCACACACAGATTATCATCAACAAGGCAAAAATGTGTTATCTTAGTGTCCATCCAAAAAAAATATGAAGGGTTCCATCCTTGGTCTTTAAAACACTCTAGGTACATCAATTTGATTCATTTGATTCATTTTTATTTTTTAAAATTGTGTGTGTGTGTGTGTGTGTGTGTGTGTGTGTGTGTGTGTATAAGTATGTGCATGTCAATGCTGGTGCCCTCAAAGTCAAGGCATCAGATCCCCTTAAGCTGGAGTTATAGACTTCTGAGCAGCCTGATGTGAGTGCTGTAAATCAAACTTGGTCCTCTACAAGAGCATCAAGTGATCTTAACTTCTGAGCTATCTCTCCAGTCCTTTGTTTTTATTTTTAAAGACATTTCATTTATTATTTGAAAGTTTCATGTATTTTTGCAATGTATTTTTAATTTATTTATTTATTTTACATTCTGACTGCAGTTTTTCCTCCCTCCTCTTCTCCCGTTCTCTACTCCCACTCCCCAATCCACTCCTCCTGTGTCTGTTAAACAGGACTCACATGGCTATTAAAAAAGCATGGCACATTAAACTGTGGTAAGACTAAGTTCCTCCCCTTATGTTAAGGCTGGGCAAGGCAATCCAGTATGAGGAACAGGTTTCCAAGAGCCAGCCAAAGCATTAGGGACAGTCAATGTTCCTTTTGTAAGGAGGCTTAGAACTAAACCAAACTATACAACTGTCGCATATGTGTAGAGGGACTAGGTTGGGCCCACACAGGATCCCTAGTTATTGGTCCAGACTCTGTGAGTTTCTATGAGTCAGGTTAGTTGATTCTGTGGATTGTGTTCTTGTGATGCCCTTGAGCTCTCTGGCTCCTACAGTTCCTCCCTTTCTTCAGTGGGATTCCCGGAGTTCAGCCTAATGTTTGGTTGTGGATCTCTGCATCTGTTTCCATCAGTTACTAAATGAAGATTTGTAGCAGGAATCTTAAATGGTCTAGTTAATAAAATCAGACCTGAACTAGGTATTGGGTTGAATGTTGGAAGATCAGAGAAGTAGAACAAACCCTAGTTTCCTCACCTCACCAGTTTCTCAGCTGATCCTGTTTCCTCAGAATGCAAGCCTCTGAGTCCTCATCCAAATGAATCTCAGCTGAACTGCTCTGCTCAAAGCCTGAAAGCTTAACCAGCCAAATGCTTCTAGTTTCTGGCCCTCACACCTTATATACCTTTCTGCTTTCTACCATCACTCCCTGGAGTTAAAGACTTGCTTTCTGTGATTAAAGACATGTATCACCATGCCCGGCTGTTTCCAATGTGGCCTTGAACTCACAGAGATCCAGAAGGATTTCTACCTCCTAAGTAACAGGATTAGGTGTGAGTGCCACCATTTTGTAGCCTCTGTATCTACTGGCTGTTCTGTCTCTGACCCCAGATAAGTTTATTAGAGTGCACAATATTTTGGGGAACACAATAGTACCACAAACATTCTCTGATAACCATTAGGGTTGTCGGCAATCCGATTATAAGAGAAAGCCAGTTCAGGTTACATTTCTACCTTTCTAGAAGTCTTACCTGGGGTCATTCTTGTAGCTTCCTGGGAATTTCCTTTGCATCAGGTTCCTACCTGACTCTAAAATATGCCCCCTTTCCAGTCATCTCTTTCAGTACTCTCCCTCCATCCACCTCCCAACATGATCCCTCAAGTTCCCATCCCCACCTGCCCCAGTCCACTGGCAAGATCTTTCCTATTTCCTCTTCCCAGGGAAATCCATGTATCCCATCCTCCTTTGGGCCCTCCTTGCTACCTAGCCTCTCTGTGTCTGTGCATTATAGCATGGTTATCCTATGCTTTACAGTAAATATCCACTTATGAGTGAATACATACCATATTTGTCATTCTGGGTCTGGGTTACCTCACTCGGGATGATTTTTTTTTTCTAGTTTCATCCATTTACTTTCAAATTTCTTGATGTCACTGTTTTTAAACAGCTGAGTAATACTCCATTGTGTGAATGTACAACCTTTCTTTATCTATTCTTTGTTTGATGGGCATCTAGGTTGTTTCCAAGATCCGAGTATTATGGATAAAGTTGTTAGGAATATAGTTGAGCAAGTGTCCATGTAGTATTGTTGAGCATCCTTTGGGTATATGCCCAAGAGTGATATGACTGGGTCCTGAGGTAGATCAATTCCCAGTTTTCAGAGAAAAAACCATATTGATTTTTTATAAAAACCAAGTGGCTTTATAAGTTTGCACTCCCACTAGCAATGGAGGAGTGTTTCTCTTGTTCCATATCCTCTCCAGCATAAGATGTCATTTGTGGTTTTGATCTTAGCCATTCTGACAGGTATAAGATGGAATCCCAAAGTTATTTTGATTTGTCTTTCCCTGATGACTAAAGTTGTTGAAAAATTCTTTAAGTGTTTCTCTGCCATTTAAGAATCTTCTGTTGAGAAATCTCTGTTTAGATCTGTACCCTATTTTTAAATTGAATTATATTTTTTGAAGTCTACTTTCTGGAATTCTTTATGTATATTGGAGATCAGTCTTTTGTTGGATGTGGAATTCTTGAAGATCTTTTTCTATTCCAAAGGTGGCTGTTTGTCCTACTGATCATGTCCATTGTCTTACAGAAGCTTTCAGTTTCAAGAGGTCCAATTTATTAATTATTGATCTTAGTGTCTGTTCTACTGGTGTTCTATTCAGGAAGTTGTCTTAATGTGATTAAATCACTACCAATCCACAAAATAGCTTAATGATTATATGAATGTATTGGGGGTGTTAACTCATGACACGGGAAACTCACAATACAGGAAATTGGGATTATAGCAGGATCCTGGAATAGTGAGGCTTGGTTCATTGCTGTTCTGCAGAGAGCTCTGCCCTGATGCACACCAGCATCCAATACCATGAGGTAGCAAAGGGAAGAGAGTGCATATATGTACAAGCGCCCCAGGTCTTAAGGGTACCTGTCCAGTCAAAGCTCAAGGGGCAGGTACCTAGCAACTACCTGCTGCCTCTCTAGGGCCAGTGCTTCATGGCATGGCACAGACAACCACCTACTATATTGTCTCCTGTGCCAGTGTGTTCAAGGCTACTTCCCACTTTCTTTTCTATTAGATTCAGTGTAACTGCACTTATGTTGAGGTCTTTAATTCACTTGAACTTGAGTTTTATGCAGGATGACTGATATGGGTCTATTTGTGTTCTTCTACATGCCAACATCCAGCTATGCCAGCACCATTGGTTGAAGATGCATTCTTTTTTCCATGTTCAAAATATTTCACTCATACCTACTCCTTATTAATCTCCTCCAACTCCTCCCCAACTACCTTCACCAGGCCCCTTCCCTCCTTTCTGTCCTTTTTTAAAGCTGATTAAGTTCAGTTAGTGATACCCATATGTGCATGTGGTATGGGGCCATCCACTGAAACATGGGAAGTCTACCAGGGCCTGTAACCCTGAAAAAATCTGACACATCTTCCCCTCAGCAGCCATCAACTGTCAACAGCTCCTTAGCTAAGTTTGGGTCTCCATGAACCCCTTCCCATCTATGGTGGAATTTTGATGGGCTTGATGTTGCAAAGTTCTTGAGCAATAATCACAGCTGCTGCGTGACTTAAGAAATGAAATCACTCCCTGTTTATTGCAGTTTTTGCAAGAATTTGGTCTTTTTACATTGAAAGATGAAAACCTCTGTCTCTTTTCTATTAGCTGAGGAGATTCTCAGCTTCTTGAGGCCACTTTTATGCTTTGAGATATATCAGTCTTCTTTCATCTTCAAAACTAGATGCTCATCAATGGATAAATGGATGCAGTGGTATTTGCTCCACACACGACCTTGGGGTATATGGCCTGAAGGAGGCAGTGCTTCTCACCTTCCTAGGAGACCTCTTAAAATGAGAGGAGAGAGGGGTCATATGTTTCCTTTTCTTTTATCCTGGAGTGAACCTGGGTCCTCTGGAACATCAGTCAGTGCTCTTTACCACTGAGCATCTCTCTCCTCTTTAAAAAGAAAAACAGAGTTGTCATGAGACACCTGCTTCCTGCTTCCTGGCATGATTAGACTGCCAGGTAGATTCACTCCTAGTCAGAATTGTGTTCCCCAAAATATTGTGTACCCTAATAAATTTATCTCGGGTCAGAGAACAGACAGCCACCAGATACAGAGCCAATAATGGTGGCCTGAAAATGGATTAGAGCAAGCCATAGCAAAAGCTGGGTGGTGGTGGTGCACGCCTTTAATCCCAGCACTTGGGAGGCAGAGCTAGGCAGATCTCTGTGTGTTCAATGATACAGCCAGCATGGAGACACTTGCCTTTAATCCCAGAAAGCAAGCCTTTGATTCCAGGGAGTGACGGCAGAAAGGGAAAGATGTGTAAGGCGTTAAGACCAGAAACTAGAAGCATTTAGCTGGTTAAGCATTTGGCTGGTTAAGCACTCAGGCTTTCAAGCAGCAGTTCAGCTGAGACCCAGTCTGGATGAGGACACAGAAGTTTCCAGTCTGAGGAAAACAGGATCAGCTGAGGAACTAGCAAGGTGAGATAGCTGTGGTTTGTTCTGCTTCTCTGATCTTCCAACATTCATCCAAATAACTGGGCTCCGGTTTGCTGTGGATATCACTCTGTATAAATAAAGTGCTGATTGGCCAGTAGCCAGACAGGAAGGATAGGGTAGGCGGAACAAGGAAGAGGAGAAGGTTGGGAACAGGAAGTCTGGGAGGACACACTGCCAGCTGCTGCCATGAGAAGCAACATGTAAAGACACCAGTAAGCCACAAGCCACATGGCAAAGTATAGACTAACAGAAATGGGCTAAATATAAGAGTAAGAGCTAGACAATGGTAGGCCTGAGCTAAGGGCCAAGCAGTTTAAATAATATAAATGTCTGTGTGTTTATTTTATAAGTGGGTTGTTGGACTAATAGGGCTTGGCGGGGGCTGGAGAGAAACTCTCCAACTACACTGGTTTGTTTTTATTAATAAGAACTTTTAAAATTTCTGCTACACAGAATAGAGAACGACTTCAACTGTTTACTTGGTTCTGTATTTGTGAGTGTATTTCCTCAAATTATATCTTAATAAATCCCTATTACCCACTTTAAAAAAAAAAGAAAAGAAAAAGAAAGATCTGGAATCACTCTGTCCTGTTCTGATGACAATGCTCCATTCTACTTGGCTCAGCTGTCACTCTCTTAATGGGGCCTCTTCCACCTGCTCCTATTAAAACCCAAGTGACCACTGGATCCTGGTGTTCTCAGTATTCAACTTCTTGACATCTTTCCTTTCCAAAGATCATTTACCGCATGCAAATATATTTTCTATAATTTACCTATTTATTGTCCATTAATCATCAGTGCAGTATCAACTACATGAATCACATAAACTTAAATATGTAGTTTCACAGAAATCTTACAAGTGATTTCTAGAAGTGTAAGGGACTTGCTAGATGCTCAATAAACTTACTCAAGAAGGGCTTCTTTGTCAATTAAAAAAAAACTATTTAGCTATTTAATAAAATATCCAGTTAGTTCTTCTATAAACATTAAACAGGAATCATAGCACTCATCTTCAGAAGGTTTGTGAATCACCTCAGGTTCACCAGAAACAATATAAGAGACTTCTAAAACTGCATAATTTTCTCTCAAGAAATGTAAATACTGTGAGCATTTTATTGACTACAAAGATGTGCTTATTGTTTTCAAATGTAGCATTCTCCTCTGGGATAATCATCAATTGTCAGCTCCCTGAGTACCAGATTGTCATCTGTATTTTTCTTCCTCCTATCTAAATAATAAATGAAAGATTAGCCAAGGTTGTTTCACCCATTTTTATAACAGGAGTATCTAACAGATGCTGTTTGGGATGTTAAGATGTAATAGAGATAAGAGGTTAGTATGTGATTAGCTATAAATCACCAATATAACTTTCCATGGTGAACATCTTGGAAGAAAGTATCTTGCTGTGAACATGCCATACCATCCTGAGATCATTAGCATGCAAACAATTAATCACAGAACAGCCCAGATGTAAGTTCTTCCACATACAGTCCACCCACACCCCGTGTTTAGTTATTTGGGTTTTCCAGACAATATTCTGGCCCATAACTGTCTCTTACAATTCCCTTCAGTTCCAGTTAAAGGCGACTTTGCCCTGGAGATCCCTGTGGACTTCAGCATGGCTCCTGAGGCTAAAATACTCATCTACAGCATCTTGCCTGATGGAGAAGTGGTTGCAGATTCTGCAAAATTTGAAATTGAAAAGTGTCTTCTCAACAAAGTGAGTGTTGTATTTCTTAAAATTTCTAAAGGAAAAGACAAAAAATGGCTTAAGGAAACAGATTTCATATAAACTAACCCTGGTAATTGGTGTGTGCCTCAGTGGCAAAAAATATAACCAACACCAGTGCCAGATTTCTGTTCACAAACCCCCAAAATGGCTGGAGGGTGACGAGAAAGAAAGCAAGGAAGTGGAGGGAGAGAGGGGACCTGAACGCTTAATAACTGGCTAGCGAGTTCCAAGTCCTGTAACTTAAATATTAATATATTTATGCCAGGTGCATGTGCACATGAATGCACACATGTGGGGGAAGGGAACAATGTTCACATGGCTGTCTCCTCCAACATGAGTCCAGGAGGTCAGGTCATGAGGTCAACAGCAGGTGCCTTTACCCACTGAGCCATCTCATAGACCCTCATGTCACATCATTTCATTCAAGACCAGTAATAGAATCCAGGCTATCAATGGTTAGTGTATTTAGTTTCCTTCTTATTTTTCATTATGTTTTTCTATGTGTGTGACAAGGACACATAGATAAGAGAGCCTTGCTGTTATTAAATGTTATGATACAACACTGTTAAATGTGTGCTGTATCATAGATCCCAGCTCTCATGTAAAAAGCCAGACATGATTGGCAGCTTTTGCAACCCCACTGGTGTGCAGGCCAGAGGCAGGAGAATTGCTGGAACTTCCCACCTGCCAGTTTAGCTCCAGGTTCAGGAGAGACAGTCTCAAGTCTATAAGATAGACAGTGACAGCAGGGCGCACACACCCTCCTCTGGCCTCTGCTGGGTGCATGAATACATGTACCTGCACACACGTGTGCACTACACCACACTCACATACCAAAAATGAGCTATTAACAAGACTTTCAGGGAGCTGGAATAGTCCTTTGTGGCTTCAGAGTTGGACTGACACATCTGTCTTCCTAACTCAATCCCAGTGGTGAAAAGGAAGCAAAGAGCCCAGCTGAGTTCTCACGGTCATAATCTGGTAAACAGATGTGCATGCAGAGTTACAGGGTGACTTGTGTGGTAGGCTTCTTGGCTGCAAGAGCAGGAGTCTGGCTAAGCTTGATTTCCCTTCCCGCAGGTGGACCTGACCTTCACCCCAGCCCAAAGTCTTCCCGCCTCACAGGCCCATCTGCATGTCACAGCTTCTCCTCAGTCCCTCTGTGGCCTAAGAGCCGTGGACCAAAGTATGCTGCTCCTGAGGCCTGAAGCTGAGCTCTCCCCTTCCTGGGTGAGTTCCCATCATCCTCTTTCCAAGAAGGGCCAGTGCTGAGGCTCTGAGACACTGGTTCTAAAAAGTAGTAATCATTCAGACACTAGAGCTCTTTAACTTAAAAATACTTCATTTAATGCTAAAGATGTCACTAACGGAACTCTTCATTATATATTCCGGAGAACAGCTCCAAAAACTCAGCCAATAAACTCAAGACAAAGCCTGAAGTCAAGCACTCAGTGAGTTGTGAAGCTTGTGTGTGACCCAGGCCCTCTGTGTCCTTACTGTGCCTCTCCTACCCCAGGAGTAGCTTGTCCCCTAACACGCTCAGGATGGAGCTTTTCAGAGAGACGCTGTCTAGGGAGCCAAATGAAATGGTTTATATGAATGGAATCTTGTACATCTCAAGAGTTCCTCAAATAAGAAAAAGACAGAATGCTTTAAAATTTAAAAGCTGAGTACAAGGAGGTTCTCAATTCGTTTTGAAAATTCTCAGTAGCCTATCTCAAACCATAAACTTGAGTCTCAGCCACGTTAAGGAGAGCAAAGCTCTTCTTCCTATCACATTAAGAATGATGTTTATTAGGAAAAAATTACATGAGCACTGTAATGCTGTGGATATCGCTCTGTATAAATAAAAATGCTGTTTGGCCAGTGGCCAGGCAGGAAGTATAGGCAGGACAAGAGAGAAGAGAATTCTGGGAGGTGGAAGGCTGGAGGAGAGACATCGCCAGCCACCGCCATGAGAGAAAAAACATAAGGTACTGGTAAGCCACAAGCCACATGGCAAAGTATAGATTAATAGAAATGGGCTGAATATAAGAGTAAGAGCTAGACAATCGTAGGCCTGAGCTAATGGCCAAGCAGTTTAAAAAATATAAGTGTCCATAAGATTATTTTATATGTGGCTTGTGGGACTGCAGGGCCTTGGTGGCACCTGGAAAGAAGCTCTCCAACTACACTGTAATACATTTTAAAAATTGTTATTGCCACTGGCTAATAGCATATTTTAAAATGTATGTAAGGTGCCAATGCAATTTAAAAATAGTAAATTTTATTCCAGATAATGCTAGGATCTACCCAGTTTTCAACTAATGTGTAAGTTAAAACAGCATTTAATTTAGTTTTAATGATGAATGTTTTTGATGCACATGCAGAAAATGCTTAGGAAAGTATATGATCAATATGTTTTCCTTTTAGATTTTGACTTTTCCCAAATCCATTAAATAAGAGATTTCTTGAGCAATTGTTTTAGCCGACAAATACAGGCAATTTGTTAACAAACAAACAAACTCATGTACTGCCCAAAGATATATAACAAAAATCATGAACAGAGTTTCCTTCCTCCCACCACCCTGCCCTAGCCATGCTTTGGCTGCTTGAACTTTCAATGATTACAGCTATTTTTTACTATTTTATTCCACATTCTCTATTAGTCTTTGAAAGTATTGGCCTTTGTTCATTTTTAACATCATCTGTTCATTCTTCTTATTATAAAGCAGCATATGAAAGCTGATTGTGCAGACCCTTCCGGTCTTCACCTTGCCTACAAATCTATATGATTACTGTGTGAAATCCTTAGACAGTTTTCATTTCTATAACCAACACATGTGCTTCATTTTTAAGTCGGATAGTGAGCTGGGGTCATATTTCCTCTCATTTGTTTTCCTCTGTCCTGACACTTAATTGTTCCTTCTTATATTTACTTCAAGGCCATCGTCCTCCTCACTAGACTTCAGTTCTCTAGCATCTGTGGCAGTGCTCAGTTCTGCTGCTGTCCCCACAGAGCCCTCTGTCATCCTGCCTTCTGTCACCCTGCTCTCACCTGGCTGACTTCTGAAACACAGGGGTTCACTCCAGTTTGGGGAGTCCCTTCAAAATTCCCCACATTTGGTTCACTGTTTGCTGACTTCTGGACTTCTGTTCAGGTTGCTGCTCCCTTGGGGCACTCAGCATGTGCTAGTGCTGTTGTGAGAAAGAGGGGGTCAGTGGCAAACTTCTTTTGCAGCTATCAGTGTCTGTAATTACATCACAATTAATTCTTTGAAATGGGGCAAATCATCAGCTGAGAAATCGTGTTCCCTCAGAAGTCTGGAGACATTGGGTGTGTGGATTCATATCTTCCTGAGTTAGTGCTAAGATGCTCAATACCATTAATTCTGCATCATTCTATTTGTTCCATGTTTTCTCTCTGGAATTTTTAAGATCTTTTATTTATATCTGATATCCAGAATATTCACAAGCAGGTGAGGCCGTGGGCTCTTACTGTGTCCTGGGGAGCCTGTGTATCATTTCTGACATACTGTTTTTAAATGCATGAGATAAAATATGTAAGAATACCAGAAAGAAATGGAAAAAAACTATGCCCTGTATGAAATAACAGTCTAAATAAGCTACAATAACAATACAAATCATCATCAAGCAAGTTAAAACCAGAAAGGGCTGAAGCAGAGATCGCATAAACACTGCTATGTTTACTATGATCCATCTTAACTCACATCTTTCCACACACTGGTTGTCAACCAAGTATGGAAGGGAACAGTGGAGCCCACCTTCAGGTGCAGCCTCTGCACTGAAAAAATAGGAGTTCCCCCTTCAGAAGCTGAAGGTTCCTGAGTACCCATTGTGTAAAGGTTGCCCTGTTCAGCCATGTGGATCAAGCTGGCCATTTTTTAATCCACTCAAGTCCTGACAAATAATGATGCAAACAGAATTTCAGGCTACCTGAATAATCCAAATATAATGTGAAAACATCTCTGATATTGCATCAGGACAAAGTCATAATTTTGCTAATACATGTGTATGTGCTACTTTTTGATTTATAAGTCAGGCAATGTTACATTTCTATAATATGCCTAAGAAAGTAGGATATGAATTTTCCTACCCAAATATCCAGATTTCTAAATTCTCAGTCCCTTGTGATCATGGGGATTCCAAGTTAAAAACCTTGATGGAGAGGTTAATTTGCTTCTTTTCTAAGGTTTTTTCACTTCTGATTTCTCTCTCAGTCTATTGCTCTTGTTAGGCAGATGGTGAGTGTCTTGAGGAAATCGTCTAACGCTGTCTTTCTTTTACTCCAGTCGCCCTTGGGTTTTCTGTTTTCTGAGCATTTCCTTCAGATGTACCTGACATATTTTGAAATATTTTGTTGCAAATTAGCTTTATGTCAAAACCTATTATTTCCTGCTCTAGATTTGAAAAAGTCTTGAGTTAGCTGTATGGATACAATGTACCCTACCTCTGTGAGAATTTTATACTTTTTGTTTGTTTATTTTATTTCTTTGTCCTTTGGAGGTTTTTTGTTTTATTATTTGGTGTCTAATTATCATTCTTTCCTCAACTCTCCTATCTTTGCTCATGTTGGTTTCTGTCATTAACACTGGAAATCTGTAGAAGAATTACAAGTCGATTCATTGGGAACTTAAGCTGGCTCTGTGGTCTGGGCTTGGGTGATGCTATCTGTCACATGACTGGCCGTGTTGCTACTTTAGAGCAAGCCAGTATGTTCTCTCAGAGGGAGCCACCAAAGGCAAAAGTCAGTTCGTGAGCTTTGTTACCCAGTCACCGCCCATCCCAAGAACATGTTCATGTCTCAGAGTCCCAGGTTCAGCATCCTGGGTTGAGGAGACTTTGTTTCCTGTCTTCCTCACTCATTCCCCTAGCCTTGCCTTCTGTGAACTCCTGACCTCCAGTGCCCAGGCTGGGTTGGGTGCAGTCTGGCAAACTTGCTTGTACATTGTCAGCTTTCCTGTGGCTGCTAATCATGACAGCTTCCATTTGGACACGTGACCTGCGGTATCTCTCCCTCTTTCTAATTCCATGCACTGCAGTATGGAGGGTTGAATACATCCTTCTGTCAAAGAGGGAGGTAGCTTGGGTTTGTTTGTTTTGTTTTGAAATTTTTCCCCTGAATTTTAAGAAATAAAATATGTAGAGAATTCTTCATTCAGATCTCTACAGGCTATTTGCACACTGACCAACTCAATTTTTGTTTTGTTTGTTTTTATAGTGTACCTACCAGTAGGCAGAAATATACAGCCTTGTATTTTATATTTATTGAATGGTTTATGTAGTATAAACATATTTCTAAGTGTTTGATGTTTTCTATTAAATTACATTAAAATTACATCATTGTCAAATATAATATGCAGGATTTATGTTCATACTTATTGTTTAAATATGTGAAGTATTTTTAGCCTTTTTCTAAATACTGTGAACACTTTCAGAATAAAGTGCTCTTCAACAGAAAATATTCAGAAAACTCTGTTAGGGGATCATTGAGAAACTGAGAAATGATTTGCAGTGATCACACTGATTATTTTCTTTCTGTGAGAATCTTCCAAGAATACCCAAGAAAGAATCTCCCTTGTCTCCTGTTTTACACAGATATACAATCTGCCAGATGTGCAGCCCAGCAGCTCCATCCCAGATGGAGACAAATACCCGTGTTGGTTTGGTGGGGATAAGGGTGGACTCCCACTCTTACGACCAGAAGAGAGGGATGTCCACAGTTACGTGGAGGTAAGCAGTGCCACCCATTAACAGGATGCTCTAGGAATTATTTAGATTTCATGAAATGCTATATTGGTAAAGAATTTTAGAGTCAGACCAGGAATATGAATCACAGACTAACCACCTTGCGGGTTCATGGATTCAATCCCAAGCATTATAAAATCTGCATCTTGGAAAGTGACCAGTCTAGGCACAGAGTGGATGGATGACACTTTCTTAATTCCAGTTTTTTGAAACAGATTGTCACGGTGTAGCTCTGGCAGTGCTGGCACTCATTCTGTAGACCAGGCTGGCCTCAAACTCACATGATTTGAAACAAGTCTTTTTCTGTCCCCCAGAGAAAGTAAAGACACAGAGATTATTATTAAGTATGAATGTTCAGCCCTAGCTTAGGCTTCTCCCACTAGCTCTTATATCTTAATTTAACCTGTTTCTATTCACCTACACTTTGCCTTGGGGCTTTTGACCTTTATTTCCTTCTGTACGTGCTACTTTCCTGCTTCCCCTGGCTAGCTGGAACCTGGCATCTCTTTCTCTTTCTCTCCCCTCCCCTCACCCCATTTTAAATTCCTCTTCCTACTTGCCCTCCCTTCCTGAAAGTCCTGCCTATTCTCCCTGGCTAGCTATTGGCCATTTAACTTTGTATTAAACCAGTCACAGTGACATATCTTTACACAGTACTATCAAGTATCTCACAACAGAGATCTACCAGCCTCTGCTTCCAAAGTCCTAGGATTAAATGTATGCAGCACTTGTGTGAGGCTATAAGTGACATTTAAAAATAACAGGGCTTTGTATCAGAAAGAAGACCAGCACGTATGCCTCACTATGAATACTGTGTACCTCACAACACTATCTAAAGAGTATGAAAATACAATTTGAATAGGAATTCTAATTGAACATGTGAACCTGTATCTGAATTAGTTACTATAATTTTCATACACATTGAGTTTTTTCAGAATTTTGAGATATTTTTCTTGATTACTCATTTTCTTTCCAGGACATGGGCTTAAAGGCATTCACCAACTTGAAGATCAAACATCCTAGACTATGTATTTTATATGGTATATTTCCTCCAATCGCAGGTAAAATAACAAATCAGCTTTTATTTTCAGAATAAAACAAATGTGAATTGTTTACCAAATGTGATAAAGTGTAACTGGAGAGCATGTATAGTATCCAATAAAAGAGAAGGAGCCAAACTTCCCTGAGCAATATATGTCCAAAAGTATGCTGGTAATATAAAAAAGTTAGAGATTGGAGGCTCGTCCTTCAATGTTAAAGAGACAGATAAGAAAAAGTGCAATAGTGTAATAGAGAATCATTGTGAGAAGTGTGAAGAACTTTTGTAGACATGTCAGAGAGGTGAAGAGAATTTCCTGTGTATTAGAGATGAAGAAGAGAAGGAAAAAACCAGGCATTGCAGATAGAGGAGAGGATGGGAAAAGCAAAGCACTCAGGTCAAAGGTCACACTCACTCTCTCTTCATCAAATACCAACCACGTGTAACCTTTCCCTCTTCCTTCGTGGGAGCCACTTCCAGAGTGGCTGCACCAGTTTGCATTCCCACCATCAGCAAGAGAGAGTTTCCCTTTCCCGTTCTCAGGTGGTTGTCAGTTGTCTTGTTGACTAATGTGACTGGGGTGAGATGAAATCTCAAAGTTATTTTAACTTAGATTTCCTGAGTTACCAGCATGATGAACACTTTTTAAAGATATTTCTTAGCCATGTTTATTTCTTTTGAAAATTCTGTTTAGATCCCATTTGTAAGTTGGGCTGTTTTCCTGACCCTTTGTTTTTTAGTTCTTTATATAGTCTGGATATTTACCCTCTATCATGTGTACAGGCAGCAAAGATTCTCTCCCACTCTGTGGACTTCCATTTCACTCTATTAATTGTTTCTTTAGCAGTGTAGAAACATTTTAGTTTTGTGAAGTCCCATTTGTCAATTATTGACCTTAATTTCTAAGTGAATGGGTCTTATTTAAAAACTCCTTTCCTGCACATCTATTTTGTAGAGTTACTGCTTATGTTTCCTTTATAGCAGTTTAAGGTTTCATGTTGAGGTCCTTGACCCATTTGGAGTCGATTTTGTGTGGGGTCATTGATGTAGGTCTATTTTCGTTCTTCTATATGGGAGCGGCCAGTATTCAGGGCTTCATTTGCTGAAAATGCTGTCTTTCCTCTACTGTGTGTAGTTTGTTTGTTTGTTTGTTTTGCATCTGTGTCAACTATCAGACGAGCTCATGTTTGGATCTTGAATTTTGTTCCATTGATCTACATGTCTATTTTTGTGGTGGTACCATATTGGTTTTATTACTATACCTTGCAATATAACTTGAAATCATGAATCCGTATCTTCATTATTATCCATATTCTAAATACTAAAATTTATTTTTATGTGTGTTAACATAAAATAAAACATAATTCTGACTGGACTGTGTTGGTGGTGGCACTCGTGGCGGCCATGCCAATGGAGAAGAGTGCTGGAGGGGAGTCCAGAGCTATAGTTACCTTTCTAGAGCTTTATTGGGAGAGAGAGGGTGAGAGGGAGAGAGAAACAGAGAGACTGCATGGAGGGAAGAGAATGGAAGGAGAGAGTTCAGAAAAGAGAAAAGGAACACTCAGAGGGCCTGCCCGGCTGGGACGCCGTTGCAGGCTGGTGACATAATTAAGGATAGAATCCTTACAGACTATTAACTTTCCCCTTACTTATTTGAAAAGTATAGAAATATCACCACAAGCAACAGGACCTAACACAGTGACTACTCTAGTCTGTGGATAAATAGGGCAACTCTCCTTGTATCCTTAGGCTTTAAACGAAGAACTTACTTGATTGAAAACACCAAATAATTAAAGGCAAATAGAGGTACAGGTGTGAGTTTGATGTCATCACAGAGAGGGACCTCTAGAAATGAGGCTGTCTGTGTGTCTATGTATTTAATATTGGGGATTAAGTTGGGAAATACTTAGATGAAGCCCTAACTAAATCTGATGTATACTTGTTCTTGGAAAAGCAGAGCACAGACCCTCTGTCGCCACCTTCAAATCTTGCATTTCTTGCCAGTATAACCCCAAGCCAATGCTATAATTCTTGAGTTATAAAGTTTCTTTGCATCACCAAAAAACAAACAAACAAAAAAAAAAAACCACAACCTTGATATGGACTTTTCTATTGTATGTATGTCTGTTCCAAGAGTTTGTACCTAAACCTCTTTCAGTTTTTATATAAATGGAAACCTATGAAAAATTGCATTAATCCTACAACTCTAGATATCTAGAGAAAGAGAACCATTCCAAGAATATCTGCTGATAATGTGGCCATCACTCAGCTCTGGTCTAGAGTGATGCTCATTGTAACCACAGGATCTGTTGCCTGGGAGGTAGTATTATGGATCTTCAATCCTCCTACTGGGAACGTTATATTTGTAAGCATTCCCTGACTATCCAACCCAAGAAAATATGCACCCGTGCTTCATTACAACTCAAACTACATTAGGTGATATTTTCTCCAGGATTTCATAATTTCTGTTTTTGACAGGGATGTTACCACTGTCCCCCAAAGTGAGAGGTTCAATGTATCATTTCCAGTGTCATTTTGATAGCATTTAACAGTCAAGAAGAAACTGAAAATTAAGGTACATTTACCCTGTATGTTGATTCCCATTGTACTCAGAAGTATGTCCATTTCTTCTATTGTAACCTCATAGTGCCTGCTAAGGCATATGATGATGGGACTGACAGAGAACTTGAAAAAACTGTGAAAACAATTTCTCATGAAGATCTACGACCAAGTAAAGATCCATCACATGAAGATCCACCTACTGAGACCATTAGAAAATACTTTCCTGAAACCTGGATCTGGGATTTAGTCACAGTAAAGTAAGTAATTTCTATTTGTAAGATTCAGACTGGGTATGAAAATTTTATTTCTTTGTTTTCTAGTAATTTTCTAATTAATTTCTATCATAAATAATGGAAATGACTAATTTAGAAGACCATTACATATCAACCCATCAATTGTAAAATACATTTATTTCCATCACTCCTAGAAAATTCACACAAAAATTTATCACATACTTTCTGATGCTTAGAACCATTCAGGAATGCCATATTAGGTAGGAAGTAAGGCAGTCCTACTTGGAGTAGACTACTAGACTGTACATGGAGTGGACCATATAAGTCATAAAATTGTCATATGGTATTTTAGAGATGGGAGTTCAGAAACAACTTCAAATCTATGTTCAAATTTCCACTAACACACAGACTTCGAAGTGTCATGAGGCCATGAATTGAGTGGGGTAAACAAGGCTTCAAAAAAAAAAAAAACAAAAACAAAAACAGTTATTCTTCCACATGCAGTAATGTTTACACTGTTTACTTCCTATAACTCATTTAAAAAACTCTAAGTGATGACTTGAAGTCACTCTCCTTGGTGATAGCATTAGATCACACTCATAGTGACCATCTCAGAAATAACTAATTCATGTGCTCAGTTTCTGTACCTCACTTTCTCACTCTCCCAGCTCAACAGGAGTAGCTGAAGTGGATGTGACAGTCCCTGACACCATCACTGAGTGGAAGGCTGGAGCCCTCTGCCTGTCCAGTGACACTGGACTTGGCCTCTCCCCTGCAGTGTCTCTCCAAGCCTTCCAGCCCTTCTTTGTGGAGCTCACAATGCCCTACTCTGTGATCCGTGGAGAAGCCTTCACACTCAAGGCCACCGTGCTGAACTACCTCCCTACATGCATCCGGGTGAGGACCTTTCTGAATAAAGCATGACCAGGGAAGAGGAAAATTAGAGTGTATAAACTTTAACTAAGAATTAAATGAAAAGAAGAAATAAAGGGAGGAAAGGGTTGTATTGGAACCATCAACACTGGTTCTAAACGCTTTAAAAAAAAGCCCAGACTCTAGCTACACATACAACTAAGAGTTATTTAACAATAAGGACACTACATAAAATGTATTAGGTGATTTTGCCATTATTGAAATAGTATATACTGTACTGACAGACACAGGATATTCTCTGTGGCCTCTGGGTACAATCAAAAGATATGGTCCACAAAGACATATTAGGCTGTTGTTGGGATAAAGCAGCAAAATGTTCTACAATGGATTTTCTTTTGTTACAGGTAGATGTATACCAACAACACACAGTAGATAACAATATAGTACAGTAAATACATCTTTGCCATCAAAATAAACCAAATATCAATAGATAAATTTATAATTTTTTCTCTACTTATTTGTGTAGATAATACATAGATGATAGATAAATAAAATTCTAGGCATGTATGTATGTGCATATATGAAATACATACAAGCCTTCTGTGTCACCTTATGTGACATTCTAGGCACATGAGTTCCAAAAGCTCCTACTCTCTTTTTAACACAAATCCCCTCCACATCCTTTCACCTACTTCCATCTACACATAATATGTTGTCCTCCTGGGGTGACATCTTTGATATTTCTCTGCCATGTGGGGCCACAGGTCAGTGTGCTGCTGGAAGACTCCCCTGATTTCACAGCTGTCCCAGTGGCAAAAGAGGAAGACTCTTACTGCCTCTGTGCCAATGGGAGGCACACCACATCCTGGTTGGTAACTCCCAAATCCTTAGGTGAGTGAAGACTCTGTAAGGGGACTCTGTGCAGAAAGACTGAATGCAGGAAGGTTTCTTTAGTTACTTTCTTCTCATTGGACCCTCAAGCTCTGGGTCATGGCTACTTCTGGCTCATGCTTACCACCTTCTTAAACATAGGACAAACCAGTGAACTGCTGCTCATAGAACTTGAGGATACTTTGCAGATCTTGGGGTTTGTAGGGTGCCAAGATCCTGGCACATCTGAGCTCAGCTCTGTGGGCCATGTGTTCCAGGTAATGTGAATTTCTCTGTGACTGCGGAAGCACAACAGTCCCCAGAGCCTTGTGGTTCTGAGGTGGCCACTGTTCCTGAAACTGGGAAGAAGGACACAGTTGTCAAAGTCCTGATAGTGGAGGTGAGTGACCTCTCTTGATTGACAGTATGATAAGAAAGGATCGAGGTTGACTGTGTTTAGATTAAAAATAGAAGATAATAACGTGTAATCTTAGGATATCTCACAGCAAGTGGCAAGCTCGCGCTTTTAAACCAGTGTATTCTGTGTTCTTTCCTGTTCCTATTCTCTTTACTGGAGCCTGGAGGGGATGGGCTATGCCAGTTTATTTTCTTACACTTGACCTCCTTCTTCTGATCTTATATTTTGTCTTTATTATCTTTCCTTGTTGTCCTCTTTTTGACCTGGCATGCCTAACTTCTCAAATGTTTATGCCATTCCTGATATGGTGGAAAGTTAGATGATCTAATACCAGTCCAGGGTCCAAAGGTAGAGAAGGTGTCTCCACCAAAAAAATAAATAAAATAAAATAAAATGTCGCTAACATCTTTGTGTTTGTACATTCAGTAATTTCTCAAGTCTGAACTTTCTATCTTTTTGTCCAAGCCCGAAGGAATCAAGAAAGAACATACCTTCAGTTCACTGCTCTGTGCCTCAGGTGAGAATCCTTTAAAATAGTAATAAGATAATAACTTACATCATCTACTTGGATCTCTTACTATGTTTCTCTAAGAAAACCAGGATAGTTGAGTAGCTTGGTCTGTTTATGAGGCCCCTAGCAGTGGGATTAGGACCTGTACCTGGTGCATGAGCTGGCTATTTGCACCCTATTCCCCATGGGATGCCTTGCCCAGCCTTGATGCCAGGGAAGGGGCTTGTTCCTGTCTCACCTTGACATACTATGCTTTGTTGACACCCAAGGGAGCCCGGCCCCTTTCTGAATGAGGGAGGAATGGCTGGAGGGTAGACAGGAGGTTGGTGGAAAGAACTGAAAAAGAATAGGGAGGGGAAACTGTGGTTGATATGTAAAATAAAAGAAAAAAATTAATTAAAGAAAAACAGGATACTGCATTTCTTATTACCACTAACATAAATCACCAAATTGAGTCACACAAATTACCAAGATCATTACTCACCTGATGAAGCTACCAAGAGTACAGTCACGCTTCTGCCTAGGACTTCAGAGGTCCCTGTAGCCCTTTTCTCTAAAACACAGAACCTTCTCATCCAGCCAGTCTCAGTATTTAGAAAGTTATAGCTAAGAAGAGAATACAACCAAAATTTACCTAAAGAAAAATAAAAATACAAAAAATATCTTGGGAAGGCCCATATTTCTTTTATATTCTATTGTAAATAAAAACAAAGGATTTTATGGCTGAATAAATTCCATACATAAGGCAAGCTAAATAATGATGTGGACCAAACATAATATTTTATTTAATAGTTGTCTCTATGACTTGTTCTTTCATCCATGCTCCTCACTGGACACACTATTGCAAAAGGAATATAGCAAAGTGTCACAGAAGGGGAGCTTGCTGTCCCCTGTGAGGGACAAGCACAGAGGCAAGACTGTCCACTCACAGGAATGACCACATGACCAGCACCTGCACCAGTGAGTGGAGGAGTGCTTGTCCAAGATGTATTTGTCCAAAGAATAGGTGAAACTGGAACAATAGCTTCAATTTAATGTACAATCCATTATCATATGGAAATTAGCAAAAGAGATGAAATAAAGCAAATTTCTCTGTAAAAGAAATAAACTAATGTAACAGTGACTAATACAGTGTGTAGAAGAAAATCATCATGTAATTCTAAAGTCCTTTAAATGTTTTCCATGGTAGGAAGTGCATGAACGGTGTTACTGGAGATTAATTTTTAAAAACCAAGAACAAGATAACAAAAACACTATTCTTCCCATCGGACATTTCTGGTTGTCCTGATACTTACTTATTACAAGGCAATCTGGCCATCACCCCTGCCATAGGAAAGCATTCCATGACAGTAGCATGGGAGTGATCAGTGAAACCTCCTAGGCCACTCAGAGGGAACCAGGAATAACAAAGGCCATCTCAGAATGTATCCATTTACTTATATGACCTACTGGAGGTTTATTCACACATTGTCTTATTTTAGGTTTTCACTGCTGAGATAAAACACCATGACCAAAAGCACCTTGGAGAGGAGAGGTTTATTCATCTTACACAGACACAGTCCATCATGAGGGGAGTGAGGACAGGAACCTGCAGGCAGGCACTGAAGCAGAACTGGGGAGGAGTGCTGCTTGCTGGCTTGTCTCCCCTGACTTGCTCAGTTAGCTTTCTTTACACCTGACAAGACCACCTGCTCTGATGAGGACCACCCACACTGGGCTAGGCCCTGCCACATCAATCATAAAAAGAAAATTCCCCAAGACCTGCCTACAGGATGATTTTATGGAGGCATTTTCTCAATTGGGATCCCTATTCCTATAAAACACTAACTAATGTCAAAGTTCACACATGCATAAAACAAATCAAACCACAAAAAAAAAAAAACCCTCAAAGCAGAGTATACTTAAACCAATCTTCAATCAATAAACATATTCTCATATGTTTATTAAATAATCAAGTAAGGCATCAATAGGAGACTCAGAAGTTCCTTTGGGAGATGCTTTGCTTCAATACCATCAGTAATAACAGGAAATACAATACAGCTTGGCAAGCCAGTAGTACCAGGAAGTGTGGATTTGTGATAGTTACAACAAGATCTCTGTTCTAGAGAGGCAAGAAGTCAAAGCTTAAGACACAGTTCTAAGCGACTGGCCTCAGGGTATTTTAGAAGTTCTGAGTACTGAAATAATCATGTACCTGTTTGTTTTGTTTATTAAGATGCCGGCATATCTGAAAAATTGTCCCTGATGCTCCCATCAGCAGTAGTGAAAGATTCAGCCAGAGCCCATTTCTCTGTGTTGGGTGAGTCATTCCTTCCCTGGAGGAATTGAGACAATAGTCACTACCACTGCACGATCCCTACCATGATTCCAAGTGTAGCTTCTGAAATATTACACTTGAACACTTTGACATCATTCTTCCATCTCTAACCCCTCAATAGCCACTGCGTTCCCAGCACACCTCACCCTTGAAATTCCTTCACATCATTGGGAAGTGATTCTATTAAAGATGTTATTTTGTTCTTGATGATAACGGCTGTTTGGTCTGATGTTACATCTCACACTTGCAGGTGATATCTTGAGTTCAGCCATAGAAAACACACAAAATCTTCTCCAAATGCCCTTTGGCTGTGGGGAGCAGAACATGGTGCTTTTTGCTCCTAACATCTATGTACTGAAATATCTGAATGAGACCCAACAGCTGACTGAGAAGATCAAGTCAAAGGCCATCGGCTACCTCAATGCTGGTCAGTAAGGCTTAGAAACTCCACTTTGTTCTTGTGAATGGTCTCTCTAGTAATGGGCTTAGCACTGGAGGGGGAAAGCTGAGCAGGGTCCCCAGTTGGTCAGTCCTGTAAGCCAGAGTATGTGAGGGCCTCTGTGGCTTCAGACTGACATCCTGTCCTTCTCTGAGCATCAGTTTCTTCAAAACACACCCAAAGCCTTCCATTCCAGGCTACCAGAGGGAGCTGAACTACAAACACAAGGATGGCTCCTACAGTGCCTTCGGGGATCAAGGCGACAAGAGTGAAGGAAGCACTTGGTAAGAGAAGTCCACTATGTGTCAGGTTTGCTCCACTCGGTCCTCATGGCAGCTCTACATGTATCTAATGTCATGGGATACAGCTGATGCCAGGGCTTGAGACACACATGTTTGAGGTAGCGGGAATCCTAAGTACAGAACTGAAATTGTGTCAAGGCTCATCTGCCTTGAATCTGTACCACCTGTTTTACTCAATTCAATATGCTGGCTCTTCCATTCCTCCACAGGAGCTTTCATCAGTATATACCCAGCTACATTTTCCTGAGCATCCAAAGATGCTCATAACTGAGTCTTAAAAAGCTGATTCTTCATGTGGGCTTGCATTGCATAAGAATGTGTTCTTGGGATAAAACACACAGACTTTACAGGTGCCAAATGACATAGAAACGGGAAGTAAGGAAGGGGAGGTATGTACATTTTGATGTAGAAAACACATGGCAAGGGTTTTAGGCTAGAAGGTTTTTCTGATCTACAAAAGAAATTCATTGAACGGGGTAAAAGGCTAAGATGAGGGAGCAGGTGTTAGGGAAACAGGAGAGTGAGTGATGGAGAAGCAATGAGGAACAGAGCAGGAAGCAGCTGGACCACACTGGAGTGTCCACATCCAACAGGACCAGGGATGGAAGACTACTTTGAAAGAGCAAGAGACACTGTCAGCTTCATGCGCTCAGAGACTCTTAGACTGATCACTCATGAGTGTGGTCCAGACCCCCAGAAACCCCTGTGTGAAGGTCCTGCATCAGAACAAAAGCCTTCATCTCCCCACTCTCCCTCCCCATCAGGCTCACAGCCTTTGTGCTCAAGTCTTTTGCCCAAGCTCGAGCCTTCATCTTCATCGATGAAACACACATCACCCACGCCTTCACCTGGCTCTCCCAGCAGCAGCAGGACAATGGCTGTTTCAGGAGCTCTGGATCGCTGTTCAACAATGCCATGAAGGTGACCTATTCTGAACTACTTATAAGCATGATGACGTAATAATAACATCTGAAAGTCAGGCGTTACTACTCACCACTGGGACAAAAAAGCCTTTAGGCTGACAATATACTTTTTCATAATGGGGATATAAATGAGAAATTCCATTAAATACAGAGGATTGATTATAAGCAGGGAAGACATATTTAGTGGATTGCTTGCTGTATACTTTATCTATTTTATTCCTTTTGTTTACAGGGTGGAATAGAAGATGAAGTGACTCTGTCTGCCTATATAACCATTGCCCTTCTGGAGAGTTCACTCCCAGACACAGTAGGTGACACATTGCTTCTCCTTCTTCCCAAACTAGTATAAAGTTTGTGGCTTCCTATCCTCTCTAAAGCCAGATGGCAGCTTTCTTTTCAACAAGATTTTTGCATTTGTAATATTCCATTAATGAGCATCCACCTGGTCAATGAAATCCTGACTACGTTCCAAAAATCAAGTTAAAAACATGTCCTTTAATACTGTCTTTATTAGTCTGTATTTAAATGGAATATAGTTTATAAAAGAAATGTATCCCAAAAGATAAAGGATAGATATATGTTCAATGACAGAAGATAGGAAGAAAGAAGGAAAGGATGGAGGGAAGGAGAGAGAAAGGGAGAAAGAAAAAAGAAGAGTGGAGGGGAATGGAAGGATTCATTTGAAAAGCATACATGTCTACATCCTCCATGGTTCTTCCAAGGCCTGCTAGCACACTTTTTCACATTGCTCAGGATTCATTGTTCTGCCAACAGGAACCTGTTGTCTCCAAAGCGCTGACCTGCCTGGAGTCATCCTGGAAGACAATAGAGCACAGTGGAAATGGCAACTTTGTGTACACCAAGGCACTGCTGGCCTATGCTTTTGCTCTGGCAGGGAACCAGGACAAGAGAAATGAAATCCTAAAATCACTTGATACTGAAGCTGTAAAAGAAGGTAGGGATGTGTGTTATTGTGTTCGTCTCTAACCAGTTCCAGTGACGGGAAACAGAGGAGTATACAGTGTGTGGAAACAATATTACATTTTAGTTCCGTCTCTATGGCACACTGAGGTTTCTCCTTGGACTGACACATTAGGAAATGAGCCTTTCTTATGTACACAAACACTTCTCTTCAGTACTTTCTCCAGGTATGACCCAAATCAACAAATGTATTATCAGAGTAGAATGCACAAAGTTCAACCTACCATTAAAAAGGGAAATGTAGCTAAAATTTAACTTTCCTCTCTGAAACACATATACCTGTCAGGAGGAGCCAAGATTATAAAGAACAGGAAAAAACAAACGATGTTTCAAGGTTTTGCTCTTTCAACTGCAATTCTGAAGCCAATGGGAAACTTCCCTGAGTCATTTGGACTGAACACTGAACAAGTGATGTTTTGTAGGGTGTGAGGGAATTAATGAAAGAAAGAATCAAGTCTGCTCTTGTCTTCTCACCAAATCTGCTGGAGCATCACTGAAGGTGTAGTTTTTTAATACCTCAGGAATTTTTGTCTTCATATCTTTCTCAGTTGTACAGTATCACAGCAACAGCAGATTTTTTACTGTTAATAAATCTGGGGATATTGTGAGTGAAAACTTTAAAACCTGCTACAAACTTCTTCTATTTCCTTCTTTCTAGATAGAGATATACAGTCATTCATTGGCTACTCACCCATCTAGTTATTTCTCTATTTTTACCCTAAGACAACTCTGTCCATTGGGAAAGACCTCAGAAACCCAGGAAATCTGAGAGGTATCTGTACAAACCACAGGCTCCCTCTGCTGAAGTGGAGATGAATGCCTATGTCCTCCTCGCTCTCCTCACTGCCCAGCCAGCCCCAGGCCCTGAGGACCTGTCATTGGCAGTGCGCATCGTGAAGTGGATCACGAAGCAGCAGAATTCCCATGGTGGCTTCTCTTCCACACAGGTCGGTGATCTTCCTTCAGAGTCGATGCAGTGAGCGGATTTGAACAAGAGATGCAGGATAAGAAAAAGGGGAAGAGGAGGGGAAAAAAGAAGGACATGTTACTCATGCAAAATTTGAGTCTATAGTAAGTGGGGGATGATAAATTATACAATAAATATTCCTAGTTCCTATATTCAGACACAAGAATTCTCTTCCTACCACATTTAGTGAAACAGGCCTAAGTTGCTGAGGACATCTGACTGAGAACCAAACCTTGATAGAAAACAATGGAAAAAAGCCCTGGAATGTTCAGAATGTTTATATAATCCCTCACCCTAGAATAACTCATAGAATACCTAAGAGATGCTACTTGGACCCAACTGCATCTTTATCATCCTGCTTCTCTTAGGTGAGGCCATTCCCCTTCTCCTGACAGACTCTCCTCATCTTATGTGTGCAGAGATTCCCTCAGGTTTTCCCCCAAGCTAGGAGAACTCCTGCAGCCCTGCTTTATCTCATGACAGCTGGAAACCATCAAAGCTGTACATCATTTGCTTTATCAGCTTGTCAGTATAATTCTCATGAGGTGATGTTTTCCAAAATATACATCTACCATAGTGTCTATAAATGATGCTCCTGGTATTCAGTGCATATATGGCAGAGTTACTCTCCAGAGAGGCATAGTGAGGAGGTCAGTTCCTCTGAAGGAGAATAAAGTACAAACAGGAGCCTTCCATGACCTTAGCCACCCTGCTTTGCACTCAATTCTTCCTCTCTTTCACCTCAGGAGGCAGTCTGCACTGAAATGACAGTACAACCCTCACTGCATGTTTCTGTTCTCTTGTTGGGCTCTGCATTTAGGATAGCATCTGGAGCTGACTTGGGATAAGGAGGGATCCTGTGGCAGAGATCCTCTCTAGAGTGTGGAGTACATCCCCTCAGAGTGTGCTACCCAGGTGCAAAGTGAGGAAGTGCTGCACTAGATCAGAGTTTTCCTTTATGTGATAAGATTGGATTGTGACTGGCACTTGGCCATGATGCTGATGTCTCTTGAGTTCATCAGTGCAGAAGAGAGTTTGGTGATGAGAGCAAGAACGTGATTTTGTTGAAAGATGCTGGGCATCTTCACGGGAATCAAGGATAAAGGAAGAGAAACTGTAAACGCTAGGAGGAAAATCTAAGTTGTATTTATTCATTGTACTGGTTTGGGGGGATGTGCATATGCCAGGGTGCTCTGTGTAAGGAGAGAAATTAAGTGGATATTTTTGGTTCTGAAATATTTCCTAAATTAAAGTCTAGAGATCAAATAACTAGAGACAAAACCTCATGACACTTTTGTCACAGCCTCGGGAAGAGCCTGAGCCCTTCCTCACTGATGCTCTCCTGAACTTTCACACTCACCCTCACAGGACACTGTGGTGGCTCTTCATGCTTTGTCCATGTATGGAGCAATTACTTTTGCCAGAAGTCAGAAAACACCTCTGGTGACCATCCAATCTTCAGGGACATTTTCTAGAGAGTTCCAAATAGAGGACAGTAATCGCCTGTTGCTGCAGCAGATCCCACTACCAGACATCCCAGGAGACTATGACATCAATGTGTCAGGGGAAGGATGTGTGTATGCTCAGGTAAGATTCTGGGGAAGTTGTGAATAAATAGCTGGGACCCTCCTTCCCCCAAATGGAAAGTTTCCCTCTGTCTACCTGCACATATTATGTTCAAATTGGGAGAAATCGATCCAAGGATCCAGTGCAATGGAGGTAAAGTATTTCTGTTCACTACTTGTCAGACAACGCTAAGATACAATGTGCACTTGGAGAAACAGGAGTCTGCATTCACTCTGCGGGTACAGACAGTACCTCTGACTTGTGATAACCCCAAAGGCCACAACAGCTTCCAGATCTCACTAGAAATCAGGTATGAGCCTCTGTCTCTCTCTTGGCTACTACAGTGGTGTCTTTCTAGAACTTCCCAGAATGGGTTCAGAGATATCTAAAGCAAGGCTTTTCATTAGGATTTTGCTCTGTCAAAAACAAACATACTTGACATCAACAAAGTAAACAACAGAATTGTAGAATTTCAGTCTCCAGGTAGTCTACTTTTTGGGTTCCTTTCTTACCCACTATCATAGTAAAATAATAGATTATTCTTTATTCTATGATACTTTAATGTGGCCTATTCTTCTTCACCAACAAAGGCAAGTCTTCCTGGTCTTTTGAGATTCTATTTTTCTAGAGGGGAAAAAAAGATATTCTGTTCTTCTGACACTAGTCAAAAGTTTCATATAAATATAACCAGTAATGGGTTCTAACTGCAAAAACTGAAGGGATCTTACCTGGAATGTAGACATCCACAGTGTGACCTATTATCTTGATTCACTACAGTAGCTTGTTTTTGTACTCGTTGGGGGCCTACCACACTGCTCCCAAATAAATAATGGAGACTTATTCTTATTTTATGAATGTCCATCCTTAGCTTGGCTTGTTTCTAAACAGCTTTTCTAACTTCACTTAAATCATCCCATTAATCTTTAACTATGTTTTGTCCCTAGACATTTTACCTTTCTTTATTCTGTAGTTCTTGCTTTCCTTCTTATTCCATGGCTGGCTCTGTGGTTGGTGGCTTGGTCCCTGGTGCCGGTTATCCTCTCCTACTTTTCTTGCCCCTAACTCTTCTTCTTGAGCCTAGATTTCTCCTCCTGTATGTTCTCTCTGCCTGCCTGCCCCGCCTATCCCTCTCTCCTGCCTAGCCATTGGCCATTCCCCTCTTTATTAGTCCAATCAGGTGCTTTAGGTGGACAAAGTAACACAGTTTTACAGAGTTAAACTCATGCGGCATAAAAGAATGCAACACACCTTTGCATCATTAAATTAATATTCCACAACGGTGGTGTGTCTGTGTGTGTCTGTGTGGTGGGTATTATGTTCCCTGATATATTGTGTGTTCCCCGAAATAAACATATCTGGGGTCAGAGAACAGACAGCCACTAGAACAGAGCCAGAAATGGTGGCTAGAAAATGGGAAGAGTAAGCCATAACAGAAGTTGGGCGGTGGTGGTACACACCTTTAATCCCAGCACTTGGGAGGCAGAGCCAGGTGGATCTCTGAGTTCAAGGCCACTTTAGAAACAGCTAAGCATGGTGACCCACGCCTTTAATTCCAGGGAGTCGGGGCAGAAAGAAAAAGGTATATAAGGCGTGAGGACCAGGAACTAAGGAGGAAAAAAAGCATGTAGTTAGTTTAAGCTCCACAGTTCAGCTGAGATTCATGTGGAGGAGGACTCAGAAGCTTACAGTCTGAGGAAACAGGATCACCTGAGGAACTAGCAAGGTGAGATAGCTGTGGCTTGTTCTGCTTCTCTGATCTTCCATCATTCACCCCAATAACTGGCCTCAGGTTTGTTCTTATTAATAAGAACTCTTTAAGATTCCTACTACATGTCTGTGTGTGTGTCTGTTTGTGTATGTGAAAGAGAGACAGACAGACAGACAGACACAACAGAACAAAGGGACAGAGAGAAAGAGAACACAGAGAGAGAGAAATACAGAGATACAGAAGGAGACAGACACATCGACAAGAACAGAAATAGGACAAGCTCAGCTCCCAGTGTTCAGTTCCAAGTATATTAGGTTTTTGAGATAAGGTCTCTTACTGCCCCAGGCTTGTTAATAAGACTATGAGGGCTGGCCAGTATACCCCATGGATCCTCCTATTTTTAATGAACTCCCAGTTGACATTGTTATGCAATCTATTTTCAGAATTATTTATATTGACCGTAAAGGCCATATATTTTAAGGTATGGAAAAATCACACAGGGCATATCAGGAATTGCTGATCGAGCTCCAAGGAGGCAAGATTCAAAGTATTAAAAATACTCCTTCCATTCCCATCTCTGGTCTGCAGTTACACAGGCAGCCGTCCATCCTCCAACATGGTGATTGTTGATGTGAAGATGGTTTCTGGTTTCATTGGAATGAAACCAACAGTGAAAAAGGTAGGTAGACCAGATGTTTGGATTTTCTGTAACACCAGACCAGGAATGTGCCAACATCATTGTAATAATGCCATCCTGAACCAAAGCAGCATTAGTACTAATTTAACAAAACTGGACTTATATAATTCTAAGTATAGGTGTGGACTGTGATAGCAGCCAGCAGAAGAAATATCAGAAAGAAGTCTGAGTTCATTGAGTTCACAATCTAGCTATCAATAATTTTTAAAGCCTAATGAACATGGTCAATAATGATTCAGGGAAAATATTATGAAATACCAAAATTGTAGATGTGGTGTTTGAAGAACTTCGAAAATTAACAACAAGCTAAGATCAACGGCAGAGTACACAGAAGATACTTGCACAGAGAATGTGAGGTAAGTGAGTACTATGAATGCAGGACCACTTCACCTTCCAACAAAAGTCAAAAATACCAATTACTAAGTCAGGTCGTATCCTGTCTGGCCTCTAGAGGAGTAGAATTCACAGTCTTCTGCATGTATTTTCATTCTTGGAAAGGCTCTTCCAACTCACGTTAATGAACTGGTGACATCTCTGTCTATCATACTCCATGCCTCAGTTCATTTGCCTTCTTCATCCCCAAGGCCTTGGCCTTTTTAGTAACACGGTGTTTTCTCTCATTCCAGCTTGAAAGATCAGAACATGTGAGCAGAACAGAAGTGAGCAACAGCAACGTCTTATTATATGTGGATCAGGTGAGGGTCGTTCCTGAGTCCCCAACTATGTCTAGTGGACAGTCCTTAGTTTATGTAGGTCAGGTGAGGGTCCTTCCTGCCCTCCTAACTATGTCTAAGTGGACTGTTCTTGATCTATGTAGGTCAGGTGAGAGTCCTTCCTGCGTCCCTAACTATGTCTAGGTGGACAGTCCTTGGTCTATGTAGTTCAAATAAGGGTCCTTCCTGCCTCCCCAGACTTGTCTAGGTGGGTCTTTGTGAGAAACATAAGGCAGGAGAAGATCAACTCTAAAGGAAGTGTTTTAGGGGGGCACCTTCCCTCAGCTCATACTAGATGATATTTTACATTTTCTTTCTCTGGCCTTGGACATGGCTCAACATTAAGAGCACTTACTGCTCTTGAAGAAGATCAGAGTTCACTTCCTAGAACTCACACCAATTCAGAACTGCCTGTAGCTCCAGTTCCAGGAGATCTGATTCCCTCTTTTGGCCTCCACTAGTATATACATGCATACATAATAATAATAATAATAATAATAATAATAATAATAATAATACAAACCTTTACATTCTATTTCTGCATTGCTGGCTTTCCTGGGACTTACCATAGGCTCCCAAGTCAGCAGGTCAAAGGGCTTAACTCTCACAATGGACAAAGCTCTACATCACACATTAAGGAGGAATATGGATTTTTGGAATAGTTTAACAGACTAGAAAAGTTTCCTATACTCCCAGGAGCCTCTACTTCAGTTCCTCACGTCTCTACTCTAAATCCATATCACCATCCACATATTTGAGCAGTTACGAATACAGTGACTGTGAGGTTAAATGCTATCCATGCATAACTGTTTCTCAAATACCAAGGACTGAGTGATGCTGAAGTAAAACATTGGCCACTACTGTGATTCTGGATTATTTTTCTCCCTTTGCCAGGTGACCAATCAGACACTGGCCTTTTCCTTTGTCATTCAACAAGACATCCCAGTGAAAAACCTGCAGCCTGCCATTGTGAAAGTCTATGACTACTATGAGACAGGTGAGCAAGGGATTAGGATGCAACTTGAAGTTTTTCTTTTTTCCTTTCTTCCTTTTTTAAAGACAGTTTCTCAATATGCAGCCCAGGCTGACCTCAAACTCTCAATCCTCCTGACTCAGGCTCCAAATGGAGATATTACTTGTATATACCATCACACCCAGTGTTTAAAACAATTATTTTTTGGACATTGAGACATTATATAGGCCTGAATAGGCAAATCTGCTCTTAATAAAAGAATGTGGGTATGACATACATTTATAAGATCTCAGTTTATTCAACCACTAAAGTCTTATTCCTACCTGTTTGTCCAAACAATCATATGTGACCAAACATGTCTAAATAACTCAAGGGACCAAACGTCTGACATAGAAGTGTCTATACTTAGATAGACAAAAATCTTCTTCTGAATACAGCAACGCAAAGATGAAGAATTACACAAAGAATTATAGTAGGAAAAAAAGATGAGAGAGCATTGGAGCCTGAGTGGTCATTGATGACCAAAGAGAGAGAGCAAAGCCAGAGCTGGAGAATTTAATGGGGGGTTTCTGTGCCAAATGTTTCACAATAGAAGAGTTCAAGAAATACTGAAGGAAAAAAATCAGAACTATAGAAAGGCATCTGAGAGGATACATGTCTCCATGGATCACTCCCTGTATTCTGCTTAAGCATAAAGAATAAGCACACTTCAATATTCTCAATAGGGTCAATTATTCTGGTGTTGTTGCACATTTGCTTATTTATTTCTTAAGAGAATGGCATGCCACGGTGCCTGTGAAGGTCAGAGGGCCATGAGGAGAAATGGTCACTCGCCCTCTGCCATGTGGGTCCTGAGGACTGAACTCACTGTGGTCACTAAGCATGGCAACAAGCGCCTTTCCCCACTGAGCCATCTTGCCAGCCCAGGGTAAAGGTGTCAACCACTGGCTTCAAGGGGAATATTTCCTTTGCTTGGTTTGTCTGATGTCCCCAGAGAGAAGAATTTTCAGCAATCATCCAGGTTCTGATGGAGGAAACTGGTCAGTCCTAATACATCAACTGTGCTTCACAAAGTGCTCTAGCATCCAAACTCCCATTCTCATTTTTTTTTCATATCTTTCAGATGAAATGGTTTTTGCTGAATACAGCGCCCCCTGCAGCTCAGGTGAGCTCTTAGTACTCCTTGCCACAAGCCTTCCTCTGACCTCTTTTCCTTCAAAACTACCCAGAACTTATGTTAGATGAGCTCAGAACCCTCTCACTGTGTGAAAACACAGCATGGTACACCCGGGATTGGCACACTAACCCTGGAATACTCCTTAACTTCCTTAACAAAGTATCTCGTAGCTTATGGTAGAAAATCCACTGGATCCCATTCTCTACCATGGACAGTTTGCTTTCCTGCAGAAAAACATGCTGTCCATACCCAGTTAGAATTGAATCATCTGATGTGCTGTTTTCTTCTCTCCACATACACAGAGAAACAAAATTCTTGAAACTCATATCTGAGGACAAAACATTGCTAGAATCCTCAAACCCAGGAACCTTCAAGATGGTGGTTTTTGTTGCCTCTGCAATACAAATACTGAACAAGTGTGAAAAATAAATGCATGCTTCTAGAGAGTCTCTGTCTTTGATTCTTTCTTCACTTAATCCAAATTTACTTCATGCTCATTTAGAGCCTTGCTCTGTACCCCACGTTTGCAATGACCAGAAATGACGTTCGAACAGAAGAACATGTGTTGTGAAAATGGGGAACCCTTTACAATTGCTCAATATTACAGACCCTCAGAGGATGAAGATTAGCACATGGCAACCTTTCCTCCATAAGGAAAATCACCTTGGGTATGCTAGTGAACCAAGACTATTAACCAAGCAAGAAGTGGTGATTCAAGCCTGCATTCAGAGCATTTCTGGAGGGCGAGGCAAGAGGATTGCAAATTTAAGAGCAACCTAGGCTGTCTAGCAAGTTCCAGGTGACCCTGGGCTTCATAAGCAGACAGTGTCTTAAAGCATCAAAAGGCAGGGATTATAGCTCCATGGTAGAATATTTGACCAGCATTTTCTTCTTTTTTGTAATTTTTTTCCTGTTTTATTGAAAATAGAAATTGATTTTGCCTCACATAATATATACTGATTACTCTTTGCCCTCTCTCTACTTCTCCCAGTCCCCCTGCTGCCCCAGAAACCTCCTCTCCCACCTGCATCCACCTCATTTCTGTCTCTCATTAGAAAACAAACAGCAGGCAGGCAGTAATGGTGCGCAACTTTCATCCCATCTGTCAGGAGACAGAGGGAAGCAGATCTCTGTGAGTTCCAGGCCAGCCTGGTCCGTAGAGATACTTCAAAAAACGAAAAGAAACAAAAAAAGAAAACGAGCAGCCTTCTAAGGGATAATTGTAATATATAATATAATATGATAGGGTGATAAAGCAAAACCAACACATCAGAATAAGAGAAAACAAACAGAAGGAAGTGAGCCAAGGAAAAGCATGAGAAACAGAGTCCCACTTGTTCACACAGTCAGGAATCCCATAAAACAGTAATGAGGAAGCCATGATGGATACGCAAAGGACCTGTAGGGTGAAAAGAGAAATAAATATGGGCCGGGAGACTGTGGCATCAACCTTTAATCCCAGCACTCAGAAGGCAGAGGCAGGAGGATCTCTGTGAGTTTGAGACTCACAAGATCTACAGAGTGAATTCCAGGACAGCTTGGGCTGCATAGAGAAACCCTGTCTCAAAACAAACAAACAAGGGTTGGTGATTTAGCTCAGTTGTAGAGTGCTTGCCTAGCAAGCTCAAGGCCCTGGGTTTGATCCTCAGCTCCAAAAAAAAAAAAAAAATACCCAAACAAACAAACCAAAACAAACCCAACAACAAAAGGCCAAAAGGCAGTGGCTGTGTAACCGATTAGGTGTAGGATAACAACAATGGCGGCTGGAGCTGTGTTGGGATGGTCACAACAGTTCTGTCTCAAGTAAACTTCTACTTCTTAAAACATTTTTATTTAATTTGTAGGGAAAGCTAAACTTGTTTGGGGCAGTACAAGAAGTTCTAGAACAAAATGAAATTCTACTGAGAGATTTTAACAATGAGAACTTCTCTGGAAATCAGACCCAGCTGCCTATGCAATTTTTTCTCTTCTGGACTCCACTTCTGTAATGAGACAGGGTCAACAGCATGTTTCTAGAGTCATTATGCATCTTACTTTGAGGTGGAATTAGGAATAGGAGACTATTCAATCTAGGCTATGTGCAGGTGACTGGGATTTAAAGAATGAATGCTGTTGTGAGACACGTGTGAGCAATGCTGCATGCATGGCTCAGGTTCTGTGCATCCTGTTGTAGTTTAGTGTGTGTGCCCTGTTTGCTCCTGTTCTGGTCACAGTAGCTGATTCCTTTTTCCCCCAGCACAGTAATGAAAGATAACCAGGTTACCACAGGGTGGCAGCAAAGGTCAAAATGTAAGTACTGCTCTTTCATTAACACCATATAAGAAAGTAAGAAATGGACAACATGCTCCAGTGGACAGTCCCATGCCCACATGACAGCTCTGACTGGACTCAGTGGACTATAGAAGAGGAAAATCTAAAGGAAGAGAAGGAAGAGGAGAAGGAGAAGATGATGTTAGGAGAGGAACATGAGGTGGATGATATGATCAAACTATATTGTATAAATATATGAAATTCTCAAAAAATGAATAAAATAAAATGGCCAAAAGGAAGAGAGACAAGGAAAGGAAAATAAGTGTGGAATGATAAAATGATAAAAAATACAGCAATAATGTATCGAGTGTAATGTTTGATTCTATTTAACTTAACAAAGACAGAATGACTAATTCCATACTGGAACAGTGGTCCAGCCCATGGCATTGCTGGACAGGAGTCAGGGCTTGTTGCTCCAGGAAATTCTCCTTCCCACTCCATGACTTTTGGTGACTAGTCTGCTGAAATGCAGACATAGTTTTCAAATTAGGTCCCTGGGCTTTTTCTGTAAGGACACTATAGTGAAGGAATCTTTGTGGATTTCTGGGGACCTCTCTAGCACTTTGCTTCTTCCTATTCCCAAGGGGTCTTCATTTATCATGGTCTCGTTTTCCTTGTTCTCCCTCTCTGTTCTTGATCCAGAAGGGGTCTCCTGCTCCCCTAAGCTTTCTTTCCCTTGACCCTTGCCATTCATTATCACCCCTCATGTCCAGGTTGCTCATGTAGATCTCATCCATTTCTCAGTCATTGGGCGATCCCTGTGTCTTTTTTGGTCCTCTTTTTTAGGTAGCCTCCCTGGAGTTGTGAGTAGAAGTCTAGTCACCCTTTGTTTTAAATCTAATATCCACCTATCAGTGAGTACATACTATGTTTATCTTTCTGACTCTGGGTTACCTCACTCAGGATGATATTTTCTAGATCCATCCATTTGCCTGCAAACCTCATGATGTCATTGTTTTTCTCTGCTGAGTAGTTCTCCATTGTGTATATGTACCACATTTTATTTATCCATTCTTCAGTTGAAGGGCATCTCGGTTGTTTCCAGGTTCTGGCTATTGCAAATAATGGGGCTATGGACATAGCTGAGCAAGTGCCCTTGTAGTATGATTGAGCATTCCTTGGGAATATGCCCAAGAGAGCTATAGCTGGGTCTTGGGGAAGATTGATTCCCAATTTTCTAAGAAAGCACCATGTTGATTTCCAAAGTGGCTGTACAAGCTTTCATTCCCAATAACAGTGGAAGAGAGTTCCCCATGCTCCACATCCTCTCCAGCATAAGCTGTCTTCAGTGTTTTTGACCTTAGAAATCCACAAAGAGACTTTCACAATAGACTAATGGCAATGGTGGAGGGAAAGCCCGAACTGACCTGCTCTGGTGAGCGGATGGCCAAACACACTAACTGTCCTGTGTAGCTGGAGAGCTTCTCTCCAAGTCCCTCCAGCCCCTGAAGTCCCACAAGCCACACATAAAATAATCACTCAGACGCTTATATTACTTATAAACTGTATGGCTGTGGCAGGCTTATTGTTATCTACTTCTTCTATCTTAAATCAACCCATTTCTATTAATCTATACTTTGCCACGAGGCTTGTGGCTTACTGGTACCTTACATCTTCCTTGTCATGGCAACGGCTGGCAGGTCTCTCCACCTCTGCTTTCTCTTCCCCCAATTATCTTCTCTTTGTCCCACCTATACTTCCTGCCTGGCTACTGGCCAATCAGTGTTTTATTTATTACACAATCTGAGCAACACACCACATGTAACTTACAGAACATCCCACAGCAGTCATGGTAGAACTCTCATCCAATGACTGATGGAAGCAGATGCAGAGATCCAGGGCCAATCAGAAGAAGTCCAATCAGAGAGAGAGGAGTGATTGTATGAGTGAGAATTGTTGAGACCATGATTGGAAAAACAACAGGGACAAATAGCCAAACTAGTGGAAACACATAAACCATGAACCAATAGCTGAGGTGCGCCAACTGGATCAGGTCCTCTGGAAATGAGACAGTTGACTAGCTTGAACTGTATGGGAGACCCCCTAGGCAGTGGAACCAGGACCTGTCCTTAGTGCATGAGCTGGATGTTTGGAACCTGGGGCCTATGAAGGGGCAGTGTGCTCAGCCTGAGTATAGGGAGGAGGGGACTGGACCTGCCTCAGCTGCCTCAAGTGAATCTACCAGGCTGAGCTGAATCCCCAGGGGAGTCCTTGCCATAGAGGAGATGGGAATGGGGTGTGTCCTGGGAGTACAAGGTGGGGAGGTGCGGGAGGAGGGAGGACAGGGGAATCCGTGGCTAATATGTAAAATTAAATTAAATTATAAAATAAAAAGGACACTAATTATGTGGTGAAAGCTCTTCCCCCATGACCTAATAATCACCCAAAGGCCTCCATCTCTCTATACCACCATGTTGGGAATTAGGACTTCCAAATATTGAAGGCTCACAACCAATGAGTCTGTGACAGTTCAGGGATCATAATCAACAGCAAAGTACCCAACAATCCCATTAATAAACACAAAAATTAATAGAGCAATTTTTAGATTATGTGAGAAAATGTTCACCATGTTCACTCATTAAGGAAATGGAAATCAAAAATATAACTAGAATGTTACGCTCCAAGGTTTAATGACTACTGTGAAAAAATAAATGCGATGGATGTTGGTGAGGAGGTGGAGGAAATGTGACTCTCTGCACTGTTAGTGGGAATTTAATTAGTATGATCAGGTACCCTCTCCACTACTGCTAGGAGTCTTAGCTGGGGTCATCCTTGTGGATTCCAGGGAGTTTTCCTCACATCAGGTTTCTCCCTAACCCCATAATGGCTCCCTCTATCAAATATCTCCTTTGTTGCTCTCCCTCTCCATCTCTTTCACAACTCAGCCAATCTGATCCCTCATGTTACCATCCCCATTCCCGCCCCACTTTACCTCCCACCCCAGTGTTTCCCAGGGTGATCCATGGGTGTCCCTCTTAAGGTCCTCCTTGTTACCTAATTTCTCTAGAGCTGTGGGCTCTAGCCTGGCTGTGTTTTGCTTTACATCTACTGTCCACTTATGAGTGAATCCATACTTTGTTTGTTTTTCTGGGTCAGGTTTACCTCCCTTGGGAGGATTTTTTTTCTAGTTACATCCATTTTTCTGCAAATTTCATGATGTCATTGTTTTTTACAGCTGAGTAATACTCCATTGTGTATATGTACCATATTTTCTTTAGCCATTCTTTGGTTGAGGGGCATCTGGGTTGTTTCCACATTCCGGCTCCTAAGAATAATGCTACTATGAACATAGTTGAGCAAGTGTCCTTGTGGTATGATTGAGCATCCTTTGGGTATATGCCCAAGAGTGGTATCACAGAGTCTTGAGGTAGATTGATTCCCAATTTTCTGAGAAACTGCCATAGTGATTTCCTAAGTGGCTGTATAAATTTGCACTCCCACCAACGGTGGAGGGGTATTCCAGGGGAAGTTTTTTGAAACTTGAATGTGTGTGTGTGTTTAAAAATAAAATAAAATATTTTTAAACTGTGTATAAGCAGGTGGACAGAAAATGAATTCCCTCTCATTGCTGGTATGAGCTTGATTTACAGAGAACAACTTAGCAATGTACAAGCACTAAAAATATACGAAAACTACATCTTGGAAAATTGAGTCCTAAAATACCTCTTTGTACAGGCACAAGAGGAAAGTATCTAAGCCTATACTGAGAGACAAAGATATTGTAAAGCCATAAAATGCCCTCAATCCAGCCACATAAAAGATTAACAAGGCAGCCGGGCATAGTGGCACAGGATTATACTCTCACTTACATGAAGGCTGAGGTAGGAGACTATCTTGAGGCCAAGAGACCAGCCTAGGGATACACCTAGACTCACTGCAGAGTGACAAAACAAAATGAAATAGGGCCATTTTAATAATGATGAACACAGCATAATATCATTATGACCTTTCAAGGAACTAGGCAATGCTGGCCTACAGATAGTTTTATAGATATTAACCATTTTGCAACAGGTTTATTTCTTTGTTTGTTTGTTTTGATGGCTTGTGGTTTTGTCCTTAGTTTGGAGACTTTTGTTTTGTTTTGCAGGATAAGAATTGAACCCGTGACCTCCATGTGCTATCACTGAGCTATATTTCCAGTCCCTCCCATAAAGACTACCTTAGTGAACCCAACATGGTGCTGACCCCACTATGTCCAACTGCTCTCCAATAAGGGACAAAGCATTTTTTAAAGAAAACTCAAGAAATAAATTCATGTATAAGTATCAACGAAAAATGAAGTAAAATAATCATGTGTCACTTAGAGATGGGGACAGACTATGAGAACATGACTGGCTTTGATTTTATCCTTGTACAAACATTACAGGGTATACTTACACAAATGTCCATGTTACAGGTCAATTGCTTTCTGTGGCCTCTAATTGTAATTGTAAATGCATGTTCATTGTACAAATTAATAGCATCCTACCCAATCATGCTCTTTCTACCCTCCTTCCTTACTTCTCTACCCCCTCTGCAAACTTCTTTTTAGGGCTACTAGAGTCCCTCTTCCATTGCCGGCCACCTATTGATTTTTCTTTGTCTTCCACAGATGTAAGGAAACACATCACTGTTGTGTTTCTGCATCTGGCTTATTGCACTTTACATCATCACCTTCAGTTTTACCAGTTTTCCTGCAAGTCACAGGGTTTCATGGCTGAACAGCCCTGGTGTGTGTGTGTGTGTGTGTGTGTGTGTGTGTGTGTGTGTGTGTGATAAATTTAAAAACGTTTTTAAAAATGCAATAATAGACATGGATGTGAAGTGTTCTGGAATGATGACTTCATTCCATTCACATATATATACACCCAGGAGTGGGTTACCTAGATCTCATGGGAGTTCTAATAAGTGGATAAGGGGGCACAGGGGACATCTGTGCTGTTTTCCATACACATGACTATACTGCTTTATATTTTCCCCAATAAGTTACAAGGGCTCCCACTTCTTCACAACCTCAGTAGTTTGTGTACACTTTGGGGTTGTTTATTTTAGTGATTGTCATTATAATTATAGTGAAATGGAATATCATCATAGATTTGCTTTGCAATTCCAAGGTGGCTAAGAGTTATTGAGCATATTTTCACTTACTTTTGGCCATTCATATTTGTTCTTTTGAGAAGGTATCTATTCAGGTCATTTCTCCATTATTGATTGGATGACTCTGGCTGGTTTGTTATTGCTGCTGTCCGTTCCTTTCTACACTCAGGATGCTCCTCCTCTCTGGAATGGACAACTGGCAAAGATTTTCTCCCACCTGTAGGCGGTCTCCACCCTGATGCCTGTCTCCTTTCTGTGCAGCTCTTCAGTCTCATGTTCTCCCATTGGTCACCTGTTTCTGTGTCCCCTGCTTCTGGGCTGCAGGAATTCTGCCTTGAAGTGTTCTCTTCAATGATTCCCTCCAGCAGATTCTAACTTTCAGGTCCTTCATTCAAATCTTTGGTGCAGTTTGTTTGATTTCTTTCCAGGGTGGGAGAAGTCACTTCAGTATTCTGCATGTGGATATCCAGCTTTCCTCCCTGCATTCATTAATTAAAGAGACTGTCCTTAATGCAAAGTACACTTTCAAACTTTATTAAATTAAATTAGTTTATTAAATTAAGTTTGTTGAAAGCTGTTGGCATTATGTCTGAGACTTCAGTTCCATTTTTATCATTCTGGTTTTGTTTATGTGGTTCTGTATTGTCCTGAAGTCAGCATTATAATGCCTCTAAATTTACTGGTTTTGCTCAAAATATATTTGCTTATTGGAGGTCTTTGTGCTTTCACATGAGTTTTGGGGCTTGGTTATTCTTTCTAATTCTGTGAAGAATGTTATTTTTATATATATATATATATATATATATATATATATATATATATATATATATATATATATATGTCAATGGTATTTCCAAAAGAATCATGATCTGAAATACTGTTGGGTAGTTGGATTTTTTAATATGTTTAACTTATTATCTGACATATCATATGTGTATATAATGTTTTAACCATATCAAAGCCCCCCCCATGGTTGTGTGACAATTGTTTTGTACACTGTAAAGATCTGTCTTTGCATAGGCACCTTCTGATTGGTTTAATAAAGAGCTGAATGGCCAATAGCTAGGCAGGAGAAGATAGGAGGAATTTTGGGCAGAAAGAGGAAGAGGTGCAGGAATCTAGGTGTGTGAATTTTGCCAGCAGACTTGGGAAAAGTCAGACATGTTGTACTGTAGAGAGGTAACTGAGCCATGTGTCAGAACGTAGATTAAAAATATGGGCTAATTAAGATATAAGAGCTACTTGGAAACAAGTCTAAGCTAAAGGCCAAGTTTCCATAATGAATAATAAGTGTACATATCATTACTGGGACCTAGTGGTCCCACGAAGGAAAGCTTGACCACATTTGAGAAATATTGCTAAGCTAATATCATCTCCTATTCATTCCTACACCCTTCCCCTTCTCAACAAATATCCTCCTACTATCATGTCTCCCCTTTATTTTTAATGATCCATTTAATGTAACTAAGGTCGCCTGTAAGAGCATGGGTGTGGGGCTATCTACTGGAGCATAGTGACTCTCCAATGGCTCCCCAAGAAAAATTAGTCTCCCTCCCATAGCACCTATTTAAAACTCTTATCGCTCCCAATCCATGAACATGGGAAGCCTTTCCTCCCTCAGTGTCTTCTTCAGTTTCCTTCTTCAGTGTCATATAGTTCTCATTTCAGGGGGACGTTATGTTCTTGGCAATGTTTATTCCTAGGAATTTATTGTAGCTTTATGACTGTGACTGACTTTCTATTTCTTTCTCAGTGAGCTAGGAGTATTTTGAAAAGCTACTTATTTAATAGATCTATCTGTTCTAATTGACTCAGTAGAGTTCAATGGCTTTTATTTGTGTAGAAGCATTGCATCTACAAATAGGGGTCATTTAACTTCTTCAATTCTTTTTTTATTGTCTAATTATTCTGCATTAAATTTCTAGTAGTGTGTTGAATAAGAACAGCAATAGAAAATGGTTGCAGTGATCATGTGGTGGCATGGGTTTTCCTGGCTGTTTCTATCAGATCAGTAGTGTGGCCAGTTCTGCATGCCCATTCCAGCTCCAGGGGGCCAGAGTAAGCAGAACCACCTCACTCAAACAGAGCACAGCAGTGCTGGGGTGCACACAAGGCCCCATATCCCTTCAATTCTCCTTAGCCTGGTATGTGGAGACACAGTCCCACCTCCACCACAGAACGCTGCTGGCCAGGGTTCCTGGTGTGTGATGACCTCAGACATCAGTCAACACTGCTGCTCCAGAGCTGCAAGCAGCTGTGCAGATTTCCATCTGCTGTGGCCTGGCCATCTGTGACCAGGAAGTGGCTATTCTGAACTCCAGAGTTTCCTTCTCAGTGCAGGCCATACAGAACCTAAAAGCAGACCCCAAGGAACTTCTCAACAGCTAGAGAAAAACTGACAAGAGGCTTTCAGGAAAGAGGTAAAAAATACTGAGGACAGGAGTCTGAAAGTAATTGCTAACAATTCTTAACTGAAAGAAGTTAAAGGTGAGACAGAGAACGTTGCAAAAGAAATCACTGTGCTCACAGTGAAGTCGTTTACATAAATGGATTCCATCTGGAGGATACTAGTTTGTAGTGAAATATCTTGATGGAGGATCTATACAAATTGGTCTCTAGATCATATTGCTACCACATTAAGAGAAATACCTAAAGGACATGATTATGTTTACAAGAGAAAATCCATAGAAGTCTTAAAAGTGGTCAATGTTCTGCTGTCTGAACAAAGAAATGAAGTGAAAAATTTGGAAATGGCTGGTCATCTGGCAGATACTTAGATAGAAGAAAAACTTTCTTGGACACATCTTTTTAGGTGGTACCCAGAGGTCACTAAGATCAGAAGGCAGACATCTGGTCCCTGGGCACAGCAGCTACAGAACTAGAAAAGGGGGAGAGCCTCGTTCTGAGCTGCATGCCATGAAGATTTTTTTTCATCACCAAAATGATCCTCAAATCTTATAAAAGGAGTCCAAAGAAATCTCAAGAATGGATATTTCAGCCACTATATTTGAAAAGAAAAGAAAAAATCCCAACAAGGCCTTCCTCTGTGGGCTTATTGGAAATAATTTCTCCTCTGTTTGCAGAGCTGAATGAGATGAGAGAGGAAGAACAGCAGAAGCAGTGAAGGGTGAGGTTTTCCACTCTTGCTCTGACCTCGTGGTTTTTAACTCTGCAATTGGTTCTGTCTTTCTTATTTAACAAGCCGGTTACATCTACAAGGCAGACATGTGGAGTCCATAGGAGAGCTGGGAGAGACCATCTGTCTGGCAGGAGAGTCATATCCCTGGATGTCCTCCACCATGGAGGGACCACGAGGGGCCACATGCTCACACCAAAGCCACCAGTACATATCCAGTGACACACAGTCCTAACTCTGATACTGCCAGGTAAAGTCCATCAGGTGGGATGGGAATGGTGTCATGGTGCTTGCCTGTTATACCACCATGCAGAAGTATGCTGTATAATCATAAGTTACAAACTAGCCTTATAAAGTCTTTGTTTTCATGAGAATATTTGAAAGCAAATTGTAGGAAAACACTCCTGGGAATTGAAAAGATACAAGTTGACACTGACTATATCTCTTTACAAGAGTATGCATGCAGGCTCTCTTACACGTGAGGATACCAGGGTGGTGTTCATCAACCTCAAGTGTCTAGAGGCTTTTTATATGCTCTTCCTCCTGGATACCCCATGAACAACTTTAAAAAATAGAGACCTGAGATGCTGTTCTATTGAGGATCCAGGGTGTCCAGTTATCCTGTAGTGGACAGGGCTTCAAGCTGTAGTTTTGACATCTGGTCATATATGTGAAGATAAGGGAAGTAATGGTTCCTTCTGAAATACAGAAACTCTCTGCACACGTTTCTAAGAAGTGTTGATTTCAGACTTTTGTTTATCCACTAGCAATCCATGTGTTTACCAGGTCAGAGTCCACCCTGCCCTGAACACAAACTGTCATTTTAGGACTTCAGGCAGCACATTGCATCTAACAGTGAAATGGTGCTAGCTAGCAAGCCTGATGACCCAGATTCAATATCCAGGACCCCCAAGAAAGAAGAGAACTTACTCCTTCAAGTTGTCCTCTGACCTCCGTATATATGCCATGGTGTGATTCCACAAATCAGTGTAAAAACCAAAACCAAAGGGGAAGAAAACCACATTTGGTCAAAGCTGCATGTTCCACATCAGATAGTCCTTGTCATGCCACCATGGCTCCACTAATCTGTCTAGAATTTCCTTCCTATTATGTCCTCACTAGGACATGCTTCAAGGATTGCTCCCTCCTGGGAAGAAGAGCAAAATAGGCCCTTTTGAGGCTGCACAAGTCTCCTGAGCCACACTATTAAACAAAAGTCTAGGTGGTACTGTGAAGGGAATTTGCAAAGTAAATTTACTGGTCATCTGCCCAGAATTACCCAAAAGAGATGGTGTGGGTGTAAGGTGGAAAGACTGTTGTTGATGTGCTGTGGCGTCAACCCAGGGCTGCAATCCTGGACTAATAATACAGAGAGAGCCAGCTGAGCACCAGCACTCCTTGCTCTCTGCCTGCTCTGGCTACAGAGACAATGGGATAAGCCCCGCCCCCTCCTGCCCCTAGGCCTCCCCTCCATGATAAACTGAAAGTTCTCAGATACAGACTCAAGGGGGTCACTAAAGTGGATTGTGGGGGCCGGTGGGAGTTTAGTGAAAGAGTTAATGACACCATGGACAGACAGACAGACAGTGAATGACACTGCAGAAGCTCTGAGGAGAGTGAAAGCCCAACAGCAGAGACAGACAGCACAGTGAGAGTTCTGAAGACAGGAATCAGGGCCTGCATGGCAGAGCCTGGCTCCCTTCTTATCTTTGATTTCAAGACAGGATTCAGCCTGGTGATACCTGTGAGAGGAGAAGGATGGTCAATGGCAGCAGTTGGGTGCGGATTCTCATTTTACAGACTGTGCCCTCAATGTGAGCCAAAAGAACCCTACTCATGCTGCTGTTCTCAGGTGTTTGTCACATTAATGAGAAGAGTGATTGGAATATACTTCCCAGAATATAAAGTGGGCCATCTGTGGGCAGCTGCAACAAGGTGGGGGACTTCACTTTTATAGGTGTTAGATGTACAACATTCTTAGATTCAGGCAGGCAGACGGTGCCATTCTCTGATTCTGAGATGTGTTCTTTGAGGGTTTTTGTTTTTTCAGTACGAGATCTTAGCTCAGACATCAAGGTTGAAAGTCAAAGGCTAGTGTCTTAGTCACTGTTCTATTGCTGTGAAGAGACGCCATGACCAAGGCGACTCTTATCAATGAAATCACTTAATGAGGATCTTGATTACAGTTTCACAGGCTTAGTCCCTTATTATCATGGAGAGAAGCAGGGCAGCGCACAAGCAGGTGTTGGAGCAATAGATGATTGCTCCATCATGATACATAGGCAGACCGGAAGACAAATGCAGAGACAGACAGACACACACACACACACACACATACACACACACACACACACAGGAGGTGGGGCACATCTGGGCCTGGCATGGGGTTTTGAAACCTCAAAGCCCACCCCAGTGACACTCTTCCTCCAACAGACCACACCTCCTAATCCATTTTATCCTTTCAAATAGTGGCTGGTGATTAATCATTCAAATATATGGGACTACAGGGACCATTCTTACTTATTAAACCACCACATTTCTACTCCTTGGCCTCCGTAGACTTGTAGTCATATCATAATGCAACAATGCATTCCGTGAAATTTCAAAGGTCCCCATAATCTATCACAATCCCAACACTGTTTAAAAGTCCAAAGTCTCCTCTGAGATTCAAGGAAATCTCTTGACTGTTATCCTCCCAAAATGAAAATCAAAAAGCCGACCACATACTTCCAACATACAATGGCACAGAATACACACTGTGATTCCAAAAGAGAGGGAGGGGGCACTGTGAGGAAATACTCAACCAAAGTACAACCAAAAACCAGGAGGACCATCTCCAAATTCTGAATCTCCATGTGTGATGTCAATGTGCTCTTCAGGTCTCCAACCCATTTCAGCTTTATTGATGACAACACACTTCTGTCTTGGGCTAGTTTCACATCAGGTGTGCACCTCTCCTTGCCAGGTACCCATGACTCTGACATCACCAACATCCTGGTTTGTCATGGCTAAATAAAACTCGTTTTGAACTAGGAGCACATTCTAAATTTCTAAAAGAGGGAAATTTCACTTCATGCTAGAACCCATTCTAATTTTCTAAAAGATGAGCTTCCAGCAACTCTGACTCATTGCCCCTTCCCTAACCTTGTAAAAATGCTATGAGGTAATTAATCAATTACACTAGTTTTTAAAATCCACTTTTGGATATGTACCATCAAGTGATAGGGCTCCTTTATCAGCATACACAGGGTGCTAGAGAGAGGTTTTAAAGCTGAGGGGAGGAAAAGCATTTTCTCCCTCAGCTTCACACTTCACACAATTGAGACAGTTGTGTTGTGCACCTTTAAGAACCCTTCCTCTAGACAGATCTGTATAACATGTCTTAGATTTGAGTTAAAGGTTGTTGACTGGCTGGCAGTAATTACTCAATTCATTTACTGATAATTTGAATCAAGTCTTTGGTCTTTTCCAAGTGTATTTGAACTCTGTAACAGGTGTCTCCAAGGCAATCCAGGCTTTGCCTTCACAGCTTCACACAATGGCCTCTCTAGGCATCCATGCAGGGACACCCCTGACACATGCCTGGACTTAGTGGCTCTCTTTAGCCATGGAGGAAGATTCTACAGCCTCTTTCTTGTATTCTTGACTCTAGAGATCAAACCGTGTGACTGATGCTACCAGATTCTGCTGCTTGATGAGAATCAAGGCACTTGGGTCCCTTCTTTCACTTCTGTTTGCATCTGTTTTCTGTTGTTATAGCTTCTTTCACTGCTTAAGGTTTTCTTTAATTCCTTTTCACTGGTTGGAAGTTTAACTGGGCAGGGTACTGCCCTGAAGTCACTAGTCCCCTTATACTGTTTAGCACCAGGTTTTCTGTGATTTTTTTTTTCTCCTTGAGCACTGGATTTTGTTCCATTACATTCCTTGGCGCTCTTCTTCTCCTCAAAGTATTTTCTCTTTGTCCAGCTTTCTCCTTTTCATGACAGGTCTGCATAAGAGTAATTACTGTTCACCACATGACAGAGTCAATACTAGGCTATCTTAAAATATCCTTTGCCAACACCATTAATTCAAAACGCTTAAACTTAGCCTCAGGCAGATTTTAGAGACAGAGACAAAAAGCAGCCTTATTCTTTTCCAAAATATCACAAGAATGGTCTCTAGGTCACTTACTAATATTCTTCCCCACTGGAACTTCTTAACCTAGAGTGCCATAATTTACATTGCCCTCAGCACATGTTCCTATTATGGTATCCCAGTAAGCTCCACTTAAATTGTTCAACCACTTCTCTAGTCTAAAGTCCCAATGTTTACATTATGCCAACTCGGCATGGCCAGGCTAATCACAGATGTATCCCAATCCCTGGTATCCATTTATTGCTTACAGTTTCAGAAGTTTAGGCTATTAACATAATTGCAAGGAACATGGCCACATGAATGAGGCATGATATTGGAGAAGTAACTGAAAGCTACATCCTGATCCATAGGCAGAGAGAGAGAGAGACAGAGACAGAGAGAGAGACACAGACAGACAGACAGACAGGCAAAGAGAGGAGATTCTGGTGTCATAAGTTTTTGAAACCTCAAACCCACCTCCAGTGGCACATTCCTCTAACAAGGTCACACTTTCTACTCCTTTTAAACAGTTCACTCTCTGGTGACAAAGCTCTAGAACATATGAGCTTATGGGGCCATTCTTATTCAACCATCACAGTAAGGAAGATGTCAGTCATCTTGGACGTTTGCCACCTTTATTTCCTAGTGAAAACCCATCTCCCTATCTGTCTACCTACCAGGGAGTCTGTCTAACTCCTAGTCTCTCTGTTTGAAACACCATCACAGCATGTCTAGATAACTACTCCAGTCATCCTCAAGACACCATATAAGTTATCATGCTCAACAGAAAAGCTTTTATATCCTTTCATTATTTAAGTCATGTTAGGTTTTACTCCAAGTTCCTTCCCTCTTCATTTAAGCTTAGCTTTATTGCAGCATAAATATTCCAATGAAAAACTTCCATTTAAGACATGTCAATGCTTTCCTGGTCTCCAGGCCTCTTCACAGGCTTTTTTAAGTCTCAGTTCTGTAGCCCACTTTTTCTCTGACTTGAAACTTCAATCAAATCATTGTAGCCTGTCTGTCTGTAACAAGAAGTCATCTGTGAGTTCTGAGCCTGGGTTATGCATGATCTCAGACAAGCCCTGCCATCTGATATTATCCTGCATTGTTAGTACCCATTGATATTTCCATATCTGCTGCGTCTAGCATCATCTGAGGAATCGAAAGCCATTCATTGTCATGCTCCAAAACAAAGACCAGGAAGTGAAGGTGAAAAACTGAAGTTATTGTTTCAGTGGAATTTGGACAAAAAGGATCAGTTCAGTAGTTGCTGAGGCTTCCTATTGATGATTAATTGGTGTTCAGAGGTCAATCAATGAAATACAAAATTATTATTTCTCTTTCAACCTTTCTATGCTTCTCCTACATCCCCTTTTCAGCATGTTCTATAATTGGAAGTTTCTTGTCCCAACCACCTATTCCAAAATAACCACTATGAGGCTTGTATTGACTGTAAATTCTTGACCAATAGCTCAGGCTTATTACTAACTTGCTCTTATATTTTAAGTTAATTCATATTTCTTATTTATGCGCTGCCACATGGTGGTACCTTTATTAGCATGGCAAATCATCTTCTGCTCCCTCTACCTCAGCTGGCATCTTCTGACTCAGCCCTTCTGCTTCCCATCATTCTTAGTTTGGTCACCCCACCCATACTCCCTGCCTGGCTAGAGATCAATCCACATTATATTAAACCAATTCAAGTGACAAATCTTTACAGTGTACAAGAGGATTCAATGTTCTTTCTTTTTACTTAATGCCTCAAGATTATAGTTGTTCTAGCTTATGATATTCCTACCTCTCAAGCCAATGCCATAAGTTCTTTGCAAAAATAAACAGTCCCATGATCTAGAATAGAAATGCTAATGTATTTCCCAACTCAAACCTTAATATCCTTCCAAAGAAAGTCAGTTGTATACAAAGTATTGATGTATTTAAATCATTTAAAGCAATTACCTTTTGTTGCACAGAGGTATTTTTGGCTTCCTAGAAGACCATAGATCTAAGACTTCTCAACTGTACCTGTAGAGGAGCTTGGTGAAGTACTGTTCTAACATAGAAGGGACGGGCATGTTTACTTGTAGTAGGTGAGTTTTCTAGCTTGCCCAGTATCCACAGTCCCCCTTTTACACACAACACCCATGAAGGTAGATACTTGAATAACTAGACAGGAGAACTGAAAATCTCCAACCTGGACTACTCTAGTGACTCTCACATGAGGAAAGAGAGAAAGTGAGGTGTCACCTCCCAGGGAGTGCTGCTAGATTCCAGGTGACTAGAAGCAGTGAGGTATCAAATGTCACACAATCACAGCACAGACACCACTGCAAAGATTTACAGGAGGGTAGTAGGAAGACTGAGAAAGTCTGCTCTAACTCAAACTAAGTAGATTCTTTGCCCTTGATCCTTGATCAGCACCACCCAAGATACTCTGGCACCGTTCCTGAGACTGTTGCAACTTATTTGAGTTGTGCTGAGTTGTACTACAGTGACACTAACAGAAAACTCTTGCAAAATTCCACTTGTCTGTTTGGACACCTAGGGCGGAGCTTCCTGTTTACACAGTGCACTCATAAATAAAGCTCTGTGGATTGGGGGCATCTCTGGAAACTGTATTAAAGAAGAGGACACCGTGGGCCCTGTCCCCTTGTCCTTTCTTCCTACACCATGTGGAAGGACAGGCAGGCTCTACAATGTCTGATTTCAGTTCTTCTTGCCTTCCTGACATCTGCTTCCTTATCACCTGGACAACCGTGAGTACCACCAAGGCCATGTTGTTCCACTTCAAATCAAAATCACCCATTTCCTTTCACAGTCCCTTCTCCCAAAAACCTCTCTATATCTTTTTGTTTTTCAATTAACATATGATAATTACATGTATGCTTTTCAACTTTAGTATTACATGATTCTATGTTATCATTTTTCCAATTCTTAAGCAATTACTAAACTGAGGTGTGATGTAATTTAGAATAGCATTCCTCTTTTGACTGTACCACTAATATCTAAAATCCCAGTGGTCAGAGACATTTTTATGTGTTGAAACCATTTAATCTCTTTGAAGATAAATATCTACATTGTTGGCACTTTCTTCCTCCCTGCTTTGTGTTGGAAATGTGTATCCTATAGTTTAACCTTGGGATGTATAAGGATTCAAGCACACTGCAACTCTATGGATGTTTGTGTCTGAAAACAACACTCTTGTTAGGATCACAGACCTTGGATTAAACTGCAAGTAGAACTTGTCATTTGGTGCCAGAATAACCACATTATCAGCATTATATTGTTGAGTGACTTTCCTTGTCATTTTTTGATAAGAAAAATATATTTAAAGTGATAAAAATAAAAGCATTCTTTTGATTTTTTTCTATTATGTGATGTAGTGGTGACAGATTAGATTTTGGGACAGTTTGGATACAAAAAAAAAAAAAAAACTCTAATGCCAGAAAAATGTAGAGAACAATTCCTGCAGATATTCTTTGGTATTTGATCTGGTATAGCATTTGTGAATCATGCTGCTCTGAATTGAAACTACAGCCATGGACAAGGATATCTGTCCCCAGCTGGTCTCAACTTTCCCTTTCCAGGAAGTACATGGTGCTGGTCCCTTCCCTGCTCTACACTGAGTCCCCTGAGAAAATCTGCTTCCATCTGTACGATCTGAATGAGACAGTGACTGTCAGGGCCTCCTTGCAGTCTAGCTGGGGAACCAGAAGTCTGTCCAATGAGTTTGTGGTTGACCAGGACTATTTCCACTGTGACTCCTTCACTGTGAGTACTAGATGCCTGACCCATCTGTTTTCTATATTTATGTGCACATGTGTGTAGATGCATATGTAATATACTTACATATTTCTAAGAGATTAATCTAGAAACACAGCTACTACTTCAAAACAATAGACACTTAGAACATTTACCCAATAAACAAATAGCATAGATTATCCCACCCCAAAATAGGAAGAGCCAATGCTTGTGCATGTGCTACTTTCCCACTGAAGATCTTCAAAGACCCTAGTACCCAGAGAAAGAAGGATTTTGCCACTGTGTAGTAGTTGCTGCTAGTAAGTTATAAACTTTCAGTTAGCACTCCAGCTACACAGAATTTCCTATGTGTAATTGACATCCTGCTGGGTTTCCTCTTCTGTACCTATCCTCAAGATGAAATTCCTACCACTATCAATATGTTAGTTTCCACTCTACCTAAGTTCTAGAGTTCTATCTAATTTTCCATCAAGATAATATTTACTCCATAAAAATGACTGTGTCTTTGTGGCTTCCATTGACTCATATGAAATGTTGTGTTTTTCTTTTCATACTTTGTTCCTGACATACCCTCCTCACATAATACCTAAACAGAAACTGATGGACCCCAATCTCTTTCCTATAGTGTGGAAGTACAGGAGGTAAAAAGGAAATCTAAGAACTTCAAAGGGTCATGGTGAAAGGTTTTGTGTTCCTCTCATCCTCAGCTCCCCAGAGTCTCAGCTTCGGATGAGAAGGTGTCCCTCTCTGTCCACATCAAAGGACCAACACATGAATTCAACAAAACGAGTATGGTACTGGTGAAGAACCAAGAAAGTGTTGTCTTTGTCCAGACAGACAAACCCGTGTACAAATCAGGACAGTCAGGTAAGAAGCTCCATAACGGGCTATGGAATGAAGAAGCCATTCTGAACATGGCACAGAGAAGGCCTGGGTATCTGGACCTCATTAGAAAATTCTCTCTCTTTTTCTCCAGTCAAGTTTCGGATTGTCTCTATGGATAAAAACCTACGCCCCCTGAATGAGTTGGTGAGTCTTTTACATGTGGGTATTAGTGGGGGTTGTGAAGACATAATGTGACTGGAATAGTCTCATTTCTAGCCCCTTGCTAAAGTATGAGGTTGGTTTTGTTCTCTACTCTGTTCATTTGACTATTTATAGCCCTTGCTCAGTTACCATTGGCCATGCTATGTCTTCCTTATATCTTGCAATCCATTACTGGCTAAGTGTCTCTGGGTTTCTTTAAACTTCATGAAGACTGTTACTGTATAAAACTTTGGGCTTGATCATGTTTTTCAGTCATTTCTTTTGTAGTTTCTGTTACTTCAAGCCATCCTTAAGAAGTCCATTTCTCACATATTGCCTTGTATTTAATATTTAGATTCTTCCCTAAATGGACTCTATTAAGAATAAAATAGCATTCCAGAGTCTCTTGTCCTTTGCAATTCAGCAAGTGGTGGGTGTTGTAGCTGGAGTTTTCTTGTGTTTACCCTGCTCCTGCAGCTGCTCAGAGCCAAGTAAACACACAGAGACTTATATTACTTAGAAACTGTATGGCCGTGGCAGGATTCTTGCAATTGACTTCTTAAATATTAAATTAACACATTTCTATTAATCTGTAAGTTGCCATGTGGCTTGTGGCTTATTGGTACTTTTACATCTTACTTCCTCTGTGTGGCTGATGACTCCTGACTCCACCTTCCTGTTTCCAGAATTCTCCTCTTTACTTAAACCTGCCTATACTATGCTTCCTGCCTGGCTACTGGGCAATCAGTGTTTTATTTATCAACCAAATCAAGCAACACACTCACAGCATACAGAGTGATATCCACAGCAGGGTGTCTGTACTAATCACACTCTACTGCAAGTAGAGGCTTCTCTGACAATTGCTGAGAGAATATTTGATCTATAAGTATAAAGATACAACAATATTAGTAGGTTTAACACTATGTCCTTTAGAAGCAGAATAATAATGGGTTCTCCTCTAGGACCTATGGCATGTTTAGCCACAGACTCTGGGCCCTATAATGATGTCTAATGTGGATTTCATCTTGTGTAGTAGGACCTAAATCCAGTCAGAGAGTGGTTGATTACTTCCATGACATTTGTGCTACTATTGCACAGTGGGCGTGTCTTGCCAGACCAGTGGTTCTCACGGTTGATAGTGTTCACAGCTGGGTGAGATTGATGATACTGGCAATTCTGGTAGTGTGGATAGCACCTTCCTGCTTGGTGAAACTTAGCCAGTAGTGATGGTTCCAGTCATCAGCAGCTTAACTGTAGAATGTGAACGCCCAAACTAGACATTTAAATAATATCCTCTCCAACCAAGGAACATATATTATTGTGTCAGAGAGGAAGGAATGACTGTAAGAGCCAGAGGTAGTGAATGAACAAAAGGAGACAGTCCTCTAGACTCAGCATGCCAGCCACACATATGCACAAGCCCATGCAAGACCAAGCCAGACCAAACCTTAGCATGGACAGGGGAGATGTACATGAAATCCCACCCTTAACTGAGGCACTATTGCTAACTGATAGCTACTGGGCAAATTTCAGTTTTCTTTAGTGTATAGATACAGGTAAGTCAACTACACTCCAGTGGAAGCCCACATATCCAAGAATATATGGGCAGCATATATTGGAGTTAATTGGTGAAAAAGAAGAGAGAGAAAAAACACTAAGACAGTTGGGTAAGGAAGGGAGGTAGATCTGGGATGAGTTAGGGGAAGTTTTCATCAGAAAACACTGTTCAAAACTCTCAAAGAACTAGCTGAAATTTAAAACAAAAAATAAAATAGTGATCCTATTTTATTTAATGTGCTCTTTACAGATAACAATTTACAATAGACATCATTTGGTGGCGAGTAAAGATTCTATCTTATCACAATAATCTGTTGTATAATTCTATCAAGGATATTTTATCTTTTTTATTGTTCTCACACACAGTACATCATGACCATAGCTTCCACTCCCTCCACTCCTCCCAGTCTCCCTCCCTCATCTAGATTCATGTCCCTTCAGAAAAGAGCAGGCATCCCTGGAATATCAACCATATATGGCATAACAAGATGCAATAAGACCAGGCACAAACCTTCCTATCATGGCTGGATGAGACAACCCAGTAGAAAGGAAAGTGTCCCAAGAGCAGGCAAATTAGTCAGAGATATGCACATTCCCACTGTTAGGAGTCCCACAAAAACTGCAAGCAAATAACCACTGCATGCATGCAGTGGACCTAGCTCAGACCACAGAAATCACAGGTTCTATGATTTCCCCTTCAGTCTCTGTGAGCCACTATGAGCCCTGCTTAGTTGATTCTGTTGGCCATGTTCTCCTGGTGTCCTTGACCCCTCTGGCTCCTACCATTCTTCCTCCCCTTTTTGTGGGGTTCCCTGAGTTCTGCCTAAAGTTTGGCTGTGGATCTCTGTATCTGTTCCCATCAGCTGCCAGAGGAAGCCTCTCTGATGACAATTGGCTAGGCACCAATCTTGTGAGTATAGTAGAATATCATTTGGATTTATTTATTTATTTGCTTATTTATTTATTTGTTTGTTTTGGTTGGGGACATCGGTCTTGATTGGTTCTACCCTAGGTCTCTCTTTGGCTTCCAGTTACTGGTCATCGAGACAATGTGGGCCATGGGCTGCCTCTAGTAGCTTTGCCCTTGAGTTAGACCATTTGCTTTCATTTGTTGTTAGTCATTTGTTGGCCATTCTCACAAGCTCTGAGCCACCATTGCCTCAGCACATCTTTCAGGCAGGACAAGTTGTAGATAGAAGGTTTAGTGTTTGGGTAGGTGTCCCTGTCCCACAAATGGGAGCCTTGCCTCCTTATAGAAGATGACCAGTTCAGACTCCATATATGTCATTAGAAAGAGACCTCAGTAGGATCACCCCCATAGGTTCCAGGAAGTTTCCACTGCACTAGGTTTACATGGATCTCTAATACTCCCTGTTCCAGCTATCTCTTTCTCCATCCCTCGCTCCCTATCTGATCCCTCCTGTTCCCATCCCCACTGGCCCCCAGTCCACCTGTAAAATCTTCCAAGGGAGATTCATGCATCCTTCCTAAAGCACTCCTTGCTACTTAGCCTCTCTGAGTCTGTGGATTGTGGTGTGCTTATCTTTAACTTAGCAGCTAACATTTGTTTATAAGTGAGTACATGTCATGTTTGTGTTTCTGAGTCTGTGTTGCTTACTCAGGATGATTTTTTTTCTAGTTCCCTCTTTCATTATATATACACACATGTGTATGGTTCTGCAGGGCAATCTCTTCATCCCTTTTACCTATCTCTGTTGGCTGATGACACTAAAATTTCCAGTGCAGACTGTTCATTCACTTGCAAGCACTTTGTGTGTCTCTGTGTAATACATGTTCATTCTGTGTGCATATGTGTGTGCATATGTGTGTGTGTGTGTGTGTGTGCGTGTGTGTGTGCACGCATGAATGTGCTAGCCAGAAAACAATCTTAGATTTCATTTCTTGGGTGCAAAACATCATGGGTTTTGAGTCAGAGTCTCTGGCTGGCATGGTGCTTGATGATCAGGTTGGCAGCCTGGTCAGTCATCTGGTGACAGCTGTGCTTTCCAGCCGGGACTACAGTGAGTACATGTACCCACTTTTTGTGTGGATTCTGCAAATGGAACCTGGGTCTTTCTGCTTGAGCAGCTAGCATTTTACCAACTGCCTCTCCCTCCTGTCTTTTACCTCCTGGTTTCATAAGGATAACAGCACTTTCATTTTTATTTAGGTTAAATTCACTTCCTTGAATTAATCCATGCTTCAGTATTTCAACGACTACCCCTGAATGTTTTATTTAAATTTTACTATCAGGTTGCATTTCTACAATCATTCTTGGAAATGTGATTGAAATATTAATAACATATATATTGATTGGAAAGAGCATAAATCATTAAATGACAAATGTTTCTGTCTATTGCACATGTATCTAACCATTATTTTAGATTTCCTTTTATGAATTACATAATGGTTTGCAATGTTCTTCTTAGGTCTATTGAATTTCTTATTTGACTTATTCCCCCAAATCATTATTTTCATTAATGACTGGTGTTTATAGAATTTATAATTTGTTGTCTTCATTTTCAATGCAATCAAGATTTTTTTCTAAGTACCCCATTACTTTTTATCATGTTGATCTTGCTGAATTCCTTAGTCAAAATGATTTATCTTAGATTTCAATGGTTTTTGTGCCAGTTATAAACTGATCTTGCTACTACATTGTAGGGTCATTTCCTTGAAAGTTAAAGAATTAAAAGGCAGGAAACATCTTGAGCAGAGCAGACAGAGTCAGACAATAAAGAAAAGCTTTTATTAGAGTTGAGAAAACACACACAGCAGGCACATGCGTGGGAGGACCCTCTGCAGAGGGGGATTGGGGAGCCCTGCCTTTCCCTGAGGGCTAGGGTCTTTGAGGATATTTGAGGGGTCTGCGTTCACTAAATTTGGGTTGATCAGCTAGAACAAAGACAGAGAGGCAGATACAAATGCAGGTGACCTCATCTTGGTCTTGTCCTTGAATGTATCAGGCTGGTCCATTGCAGAGGTGCCCTAGTATTAGAGGGGGAGCCCTCCTGTGGCCTTTAGGCCTACGTCATGGGTCAGGAGTGTGAGGAAGAAGCCAGGATTTCACTGTTTCTATTATCTGTCTGTGGCTTCTCTTCCTGTCTGTTTACCTCCCAGGGATGGTCTAAGTATTAGTTCCTCAGCTGATAGAAACAATTCTCCTTCTTTACTCACAGGTTTTATAGTTTAGTTTCCTTTTCTGGCCATGTAGACTAGGTCATCCAGGATGATATTATAAGAAATCACATGTGGGACTATTGGTGAAATTATTAAGGCCACTCCACGAAGTTAAAAGATAAGTTTATTTTGTGGCATAACTTTCAAATGAAGGGATAGGTAGGTTGTAGGGTCTGGCAAAGGTATGGCACAGTTTGGTGGTGTTCTCTGGAGAACTCTGCTTGGTCTACCTCCAGCATCCAGGTTCCGGGCACCAAGAGATCCTTCTCATTTGGATCCTGGGTCTTCAGCGTCCTCTCTAGGCCCCACCTTGTAAGTGTGACCATTACAAAAGCCTCAGTAGGGGTTGGAACTTCCAGGCCAAGGCTGGAATGGCTACCCACTACATCTTCCCCTTTTGTCTAAATAAGAAGGTTCTAACCTAATACAAGACTATATACAAAGAATTGGTTATCAAATATTGTCTAGGAGTAATGAGGGATAATGACCTAGATAAGTTGGAACTACAATCAATGCAAACAATATCAAGCAAGAAACACATACTAAAATCCAGGGAAGTCTAGAGCATGGGTAGGTAGCATGTTACAAAGATCACTCAAAATGTGTCCAATCCTAAAGAACCTGAGTCTAATACTTCATATATTCTATCCAAGATTATATATATATATATATATATATATATATATATATATATATATATATATATATACTAAGTTGTAACTATAACAAAATAGTGCAGGCCAGATATGCCTTAGGGAGGTCATATATTTCCAGAAAAAATGTCATTCATCATACATGCAAAAAGATTTTTAAATTTTTATGAGGTAATGTTTCAGCCATATTACAAGAATTACTCAAAATCTCAAAATTTGTTAGTCAGTTTTAAGGTGTAAAATTATCAAGTACTTTTACTTGAAATAAGACACTTGTTCACCTAGCTTACCTTTCCATGGTTTGGGGAGGCGCAGTAGCACTTTTCAGCCAGCAGGAGGCGTTGGTATAGCTCCAAAGCAGGGCCTGCTGGCGACCTTGGCTGGCAGCTGCTGAAGGCAGGAGCCAAGATGGCGGGGAGTTGGCAATCAGGGAGAAGTGGGAAGGCCTCAGTCACAGTGGGTTTTCGCTGGTCTGGGGGCTAAGCTAGGGAACTGAGACTGGACTAGCTGCTCCCCTTTTTGGGAATGGAACTTGTAGGCGTTCCCTGGTTATATGGAACTTTGTAGGCAAGTTTAGGTACCAGCTAGCTGGGGAGGAGGCTGGGGGTGGGAGCCGCCCAGGCCTTTGGAATTTGCCCCATGTTGGGCGCAAGAAATTGTTGAAATTAATAAGGCCACTCCACATAGTTAAAAGGGAGGTTTATTTTGTGGCATAACTTACAAATGAAGGGATAGGTAGGTTGTAGGGTCTGGCAAAGGTATGGCACAGTCCGGCAGTGTTCTCAGGAGAACTCTGCTCAGTCTACCTCCAGCGTCCAGGGTCCAGGCACCAGGGATCCTTATCATTTGGATCCTGGGCCTTCAACAGCCTCTCTCAGCCCCGCCTTGTAGGTGTGACCATTACCGAAGCCTCACTGGGGGTTGGAACTTCCAGGCCAAGGCTGGAATGGCTACCCACTACATAGGACTTTTGTGAAAATTTCCTTTTTCACAACTGTACTTACTCTGCAGTGTCAACTGACTTTTATAAAATAAATAAATAAATAAATAAATAAATAAATAAATAAGTAAGTAAATAAATGAATGAATGAATGAATAAGTAAGGAAAGAAAGAAAGAAAGAAAGAAAGAAAGAAAGAAAGAAAGAAAGAAAGAAAACAGACAAACATGATTTCTCCATGTAATTCTCTCTGTCTTGAAACTGTCTATGTAGACCAGGCTGGCCTTAAACACACAGAAATCCTCCTGCCTCTACCTCCTGAGTGCTGGGATTACAGATGTGCACCACTGTCGCCTGGCTCAGCTGATGCCTTTAAAGTCTGTTAAGTCAGCAGGTGGCTCTTCCTTTTCTTGCTTCATACTCATATTGTAAACTGAAACCTCAGTAGTTGTTTCCAAAAGGGCAGTGTCTGCACCCTCATCTTCAGTATTTGGAGGTGAAAGTCGATGACACATGAAGACATGGCACTTGAAAAGAACAGAAAGGATAAGCTTCTGTTGTGAAACCCACTTAGTTCAAAAGATGAGGAAGTAAGGCACAAAAGGAGAGATCAGATGAAAATGAGGAGAGCCTAGTCTCATCAACACAGGTTACAATGCCAAGAGAAGCCTCCCTCATTCAAGCTGCGTGTAGTATTTGTCCGTGACTATTTGCATAAATTAGAAAGGCAACTTGGTACCATGACAATTTACTTAAACAAACAGGTCATCTATCCACGTAAACTAAGACTTCCACAGTCACGGGTTGTTGACGGGTTTTCAGCACCCAGTATGAATTCTGTTTTACAGAACAGGATTCAAATTCAATCAGAGAACAGTTTTCTACCCCCATAAAAGTTGTGCCACTCTTGCACCAATGGGCACATCCCGCATGGCAGGTTGGTGTTAGACATCCTAGGGTTCTCAGCTGGATGAGACCATTGGCATCTCCTCTCCTGCAGCAATCTGCACAGCACCTTGTGGCGTTATGAAAGCTGGTCAGCAGGGGGTGTTAGAAGAGCACCAGCTTGATTTCTCTACACCCTTCCACCAAGGTGTGTGGTGTCTTCCACAATAGAATATTATCAACTAGTTATTGTGTGCAATCAAGAAGAGCTTCAAGATTCTGTATTGCTTTGGGGGGTCTAGGGCCTAACTGGCCAGCAACTTATAAGGCGCTATCTCATGCCTAGAACTGGGACATTTGTTTAGTGACCCTTGGCCTTCAGGAGCAGCATTATCTAGACGTGCAGTACATCTTCCTCTGACTGTCTTTATAACTTATGCTTCTTAATAGGCTTAGAAAGCAGTAAGCTTCCACGTGGCTTTTTCACAGATCCTCAGTGTGGATTAACCTTCCCATCCTTCCCTCTTGTCTCTCCCATCCCACACCCTTATCCCCAATAAATGTTCTGTTCCCCAAAGGTACACCTGTGCATTGAAATCCTCTATGTCATGCTGTGCCCCTTGCCCTGAGGGATTCCAACTCAGTGGTCCTCTTCTAGGTACCTTGACTCCACAAGTACTCCAGGTTTGGAGTGAGGAGCCACACATGAGAAAGAACAAACAGCAGTTATCTTTCTGAGCCTGGCTTACCATTATAATTTCTACGAGTTTTATTCATTTGCTTACAAATTTTGTGATTCCATTTGTCATAGCTGAATAAACTTTCATGGTGTACACATGTACCACAGTTTCATAATCAACTATCATGATTTATTTTTCTAGACTTTCAGAAACAAGTTCAATCTCACTAAAATTCCCTTACAACTTACACTGCTTGCTCTCTCTTCCACTGCTGGAAATTGTTATGTTTTCCTCAACCTGAAGGAAATTCGCCTCTTCAGACAGCTCAGTTATTACAGAACCTTAAATGACCTTGTCACTGTCTGTCTTTACTGTATTCCTCATCTGCTGGATCAGAAACACTTTGCCTGTAAAACCTCTGAACATGCAGCCCTCGCCTTAGTCAGCGGCAGCTCTTAGAGCAAAGCAGCTGTTGATTCCTTTCTTTCTTTGCATTTCTGGGCACTGGTTAGACAGTGGCTTGCTCTGTTGAACTACATTCAGGAGGTGTAGATTGAGTTCATGTGCTAATGCCTTTGTATCTCATTAGATGAGGAATGGGAAGCAGTGCCTTGGGTAGACTGGGGATATATATATAGCTTCCCAGGACTACCCCAAGTTAAACATTTTGGCTGGATATATTTAAAACTTGTAACCCTATTTCACACTAAAAATATTCCTGATTTGAACAATAAATTCTGTAATCTCCATACTGTAAAGGCTCAGGATGCATCCCCATAAATTATTTTCATTATTATTTCATAACTACAATTTTGTTATTGTTATGAATCATCATGTAAATACTGTTGGAGATAAAGCTTTGCCAAAGTGATCATGACCCCCAGGTTGAGAACCACTGTTCTAAACTAACACTGTTTTCTCTTTCATTCCAGTTTCCTCTGGCTTACATTGAGGTAAGAAACTTAACTGTTTCATGTTCAGAGAGAAATCAATCTGCTGAAAGCAACTTGATGTTGGAATGTTGTAGCAGGACTGTGGGTCAGCAGCCTTCCACCATTGTGGATAGTTGCTTCATTATATCACATTCCCTACCCTAATGTTTCCATCATGAACACGTGGTCTTAGATGTGTTGATGTAATTAAAACTCTATTTACTTACAAAATTTTCAACCTGTCTCACAGGATCCAAAGACGAATCGAATTATGCAGTGGCGGGATATTAACACAGAGCATGGGCTAAAGCAGCTGTCCTTCAGCCTGTCATCAGAGCCTATTCGGGGCCTCTACAAGATAGTGATAGTGAAAAAATCAGGACTGAAGACAGAGCACTCCTTCACCGTGGAGGAATTCGGTATGGCTTGGGAAGATTGAAAAGGGAAAGTAGATCTTGTAAGTTTCTGGTTATCATAGGAAAAACTGTTTTGAACATGTTGAGTTCAATGGAAAGGCTAGGATTCATCTGACTCTAACTATGGCTATCCACCTAGCAACCTGGAACTGTCAGAAATTTCTGGGATTTTCACAAGTAAATTATTTGGGTTTTCTTATTTAAGTAGATAACTCTGTGGTTTTTATATTCTGATACAATCTATCACCACTCAACATTCTAACATTACTGGAGGGAGGGAGGTAACCTTACTAATGTGAAGTCACCATTTCTTGGCAGAGGCTGATTGTTTAGACAACTAGAAAAGTAATTTTCCACCTAAATTTCTCCTCTCTCTCTCCCAATAGTGCTTCCCAGGTTTGAAGTTCAAGTAAAGGTCCCAAAGGTCATCACTGTGCAAGATGAAAAAATAAATGTGACTGTGTGTGGAGTGTGAGTTACCTGTGTTTAATCTTCTATCCTTCAGAATGTACTTGGACACAAAAGCTACCTGGGATAACATGTCATTGTAGAATATCTAATGCTAAGGTTGTCCTTCCTCCTAGAATGTTCCCCTATGGTGCCCATTTTTTCCTCACGTCCCCATTGCTCTGCATCCATTACTGATTGATCATTCATTGCCTGTGTTGATGATCTTCATCCTGATGACACCAGTGATAAATCAATTGTATGAGGCAGTAGAGAGTTCCTGCCTTTGGGAAAAGGAAGGAACCTACAAAGATCCCCTGACCCATGAGAAGAGAACACAGGCACTAAACACAGCATTCTGCTGACCTGTTATGGGTTGACAGAAAGAACAGAGAAACAAGGGCTCCCAGTCTGGCTGTTGTTCCAGCCACTGCTGCCTAAGTTTAACTTTTAAACATCTCACTTCTCTGTTTGCATTTCTGTACTGGATAAATGTGGATCCTGTGTCACAGCAACTAAGTTGCTATTAAAGTCTGGAACTGCAGTAGGTCAAATCGTGCTAGAAGGAATTTGCAAATGTGCCTGAATCAAACTGAAGAGACACACCTTAGCTCACATATGCTTGTCATTAAAATAAACATGCTCAAGAGAAAATGAATAGGAAGAAGGCAAAAGACTGAGTAGGTCAGTTAGAATAGTCCTGAGTCTTTTCACCATGGTCTCCATTCATCAAGCCCCATCATTTAGTAACTGAGGATTCAGATTGGGTCACTTAATCATTTCAGAACTATGAAGAGGAGAAAATATTGTCTTCCGATGGTTCTTAATATGGCTAAATTATTAGTATACCTAGTGAGAACATGCCAAGCAATGGTAATGGGCCCTATTTGCTGTCATTGTGAAAATACACAGAGCTAATCTACTATTACAGATTGACAGTGTGGACTATGGGTGGGACGACTGTGGGTCTCTGCTTTAGGATGACCCTTGGACTTTCTGAATTTGTCTTGTAACAGCTATACCTATGGGAAGCCTTTACCAGGACAGGTAAAGATGCACATATGCTGTGACTACCAGGATTCTAGTGGAAAGGGAGAGGGTGCATGCATACCAGTCAGTTACCAGGTGAGTAAAAACTGCTCAAAATCCCATTTTTAATATTGAGGGTTAACTATCACAGAAATACAGATAGCAAAGCTGAGAGGAAATGCACACCCAGGTACTGAAAAGAGGATGTTCTGGGACTTTGGGTCTGTGTGGTGTAGCTCTGTGGTGGAACACAAGCCAGGCATGTGTACAATCCCCAGCATGGCCCGCCACACACACTAACAAAAGTGATAGTCCTGGGACCTACTGTTATTAAAGGAATATTTCAACAAGTTTACAGCCAAATTTGGCCACTAAATTTAATTTTATTATATATTCATAGTACAAAGTAATAGTTTTATGATATTTTCATACATGGGTATCATGTATTTTAACCATATTTCCTAGTCCCATTGCCACATCTGCTCTCTTGGGTCCTCATTCCTTTGTCCTGCTCTTCCTATATATCACTCACTACTTTTGTGACTTATAGACTAGTCTTTGAAACATAATTGGCTCATAGAGAATGGGAGTAAATTGCACAAAACAACAGGCGTCTTTACAGTGTACTCACACACACGTATCATGTCTTGATTGTCTCCTCCACTACCTGCCCTATTCTCTCTATCCATTCTCCTGCCAGGCCCTTCCTCTTCCCAAATGGAACAACATCTACTTGGCAATGTTTCTGTTTTACCCTTACACATGACAGAAACCGTGCCCTGATGTGTGTCTGAGTCTGGCATTCTTATGAAAGGTGACACTCTCCATGCCCATAACATTCTCTGACTCAATTTTGATTATCCATTCATCAGTTGATGGGCTCATTAGATTGTGAGTCCCATAAATGACCAGCATGCCTGTGGACACATGTCTTGGTGTACTGACACAGATTCCTTTTATGTATTCCTGACAGATGATCATATGGTACTTTGACCTTGTAATCTATGAGGAGCATTTATACCAACATGGCAGTGGCTGTACTAGGTTGTAGGTTCACCCAGTGCCTGAGGTGTAGAGAATACAAGGTCCTTGTGCTCATAGATAAGCATTAGGGAAACCAGGAATGTTAGAACATGCAGGGTTGTCTCCTCAGTGGAGGAGGTGTATACCAGTTTTCCACCCAGAAAGCTGGGAATGGATGTAGTTAACATTCTGGTGATCTGTGTTATCTGTATGGCCAGGACACACCTGAATCTGCCAGACTACTACATTTATGCGAGACTCTTCCTTTCTAGATCCTTATCTTGAGTCTTATTTCTCAGTCTATAGAACCCTCCCTTATGGGTGATGTCACAGTACTTTAGAACACCCAGGTGACCTCTGGGCTATCTGTAGGGCCAGGCCACTCCTCACTCCCACAGACTCTTACGTTTATATCACTCATTTTCCACAGACCCTTAGCTGAGCAGTGTTTTTCAATAGAACCCATCTTAATGGGAGATGTCACACATACTTAAGAAATGAGCAGAGCCTAGGTGACCTCTGTGTCACCTGTAGGGCAGGTCACACTTGACTCCACAGACTTTTATGTTTACCTCCTTCACTCTCCCCAGACCCTTATCTTGAGCATTCTTTTTCAGTCGATAGAACCCATCTTTATGGAAGAGGTCCCATGTACTTTGTAAAGAGTTTCATTGTAAACATGTTTCAAGCTTTCTTGTTTGTACATGGGATTTAGTTGATTTCATTGGGAAACTTTTTTCCAAATTTGTACTGTGTTTAAATATGTCTATAATAAACTGTCCAGTATCAGGCTCTAGCAGTTTGAGCCAACAGGGACTACTGAGTCATGTTAAACTGGATTTTTTCTTTTGCCTCACACAGTTTGTTACTCTGGTGGTCCTGGTGTTTACAGAGACTCCCACAATGAGGGTCTTCTCCTCACAACCTCACCAGCACTGATTTTTGCTTTCTTTACAGTAGCCACTCTGTCTATGGTGAGAAAGAACTCTAGTTTCAGGGTTGCATTTTCCAGTATCTAAGGATGTTAAATTTATTTTTCATGTATTTTGAGAGGTTTGTATTGCTTTTGCAAACTGTTTCTTCAAATCACATCATTAGCCATGGAATGAGTTCGTTTTATTGGTTTTACATATTTTACATTTTTATATACATTTTTCTTAACTTTTAAATATTTTTGAGCATTTCATGGTAAATGTGGTTGTCATTTATGCCTCTCTTTCCTCCTCTCCAACGCCTCCCATGTCTCCCTCAACTCTTTCTGAAATTCATGACCTCTTATTCTGGAACTATTATTGTTATACTTTAAATTAATTGTGTATGAGTGTGTGTGTGTGTGTGTGAGTGTGTGTGCATAATCAACCTGTTGAGTCCATTTAGTATTGCTGCTATGAACATGTACATAACGATGAACATGCTGGATTAAATAACCTAACAACAGACTCCTTGGAGAAGAATGGTTTTCTCTCTCAGCAGCCATTGATCACCTGTAGCTCTTAATCTTGGAATGGGGCTTTATGAAATTACCCCATCCTCCACATGGTGTGTTAACTGGTGTTACCATTATGTAAGTCTTGTTTAGGAAGTCACATTCTTGAGATTTTTATGCATGTGTTTTCCCTGTTGTATCTGGATAGCACTATTTTTCAAGAGGCATTCTGGTCCTTTATAATCTTTCTGATCTTTGTTCCATGATTTTTCCTGGTCCTTTGACACAGTGGTTATGTTGGAGATATGTCAGGTGGGGTTGAGCACATCATAGACATTTATTCTCTGCAAGTGGGTAAGTTGTGAATCTCTATATGGGCACTATATATTGAAAAATAAGATTATTTGATGGGTGGTGAGATCTATGCTTATCTGTAAGGATAAGTCTTTGGATTATAATAAGGAACTATATTGGTTTAGGAAAATGATGATGGTGGCTTTGCCCTCTAGAGTCTATGTGACTGTTGAAGTTGTCCATTTCTTGTTGGTTTAACATTTGTGTTTGGATGAATGTAGAAATTTGTCTATGTGTTTTAGGTTTGCTAAATAATTAATGCAGTATAGGTTTTTAAAGTATTTATTTATAATATCACAAATTACTTTAATGTCTGTGTAATGTTTCATCGTAAATTTCTGATTCACTCAATTTGGGTAATTTCTTTCTTTCTTTGGTGAATTGTGCCAAAGATCTGTTGATCTTATCTTCTTAAATAACCATCTCTTGGACTCATTGATTCTTTGTATTCTTTATTTCTGTTCCACTCATTTCTGTTCCAGTCTTTATTATTTCTTCCCATTACTAATATTGAGTTTGACTTGATTTTTCTTTTTCCAAATCCTTGACTTGTGTCATTGAGTCATTTATTTGTGTTATTTCTTTTCTTTCTTATATCAATACTCAGACTTATAAATGTCCCTCTTGGGACTGCTCTGAATGGATTCCAGAGGTTTTGTTGTGATGTGTTTTCATTTTCACTTAATATCAGGGTTTATAATTTTTTCCTTTCTTGATTTGTTATTTGATTCATTAATTATTCAGTATTGGGCTGTTTAATTTCCATGACTTTGTGTAATTTCTAGAAATTCTTTTGTTGTTGATTCTAAGTATTATTGCATTGTGGTCAGATAGGACACACTAGGTTATTTCAATTTTCATCAATTATATTTGTTCAGATTTGTTTTGTGTCCCAATATTTTGTCTATTTCAGAGAAATTTCCATTTGTTAATTCAAAGAATAAATATTCTTTGGTATTTAGGTGGAGTATTCTAAAGATATATATTAGCTTCATTTAATGTATGATGTCATTTAATTCTGATGATACTGTCCAGAAGCTCTATTGGAGAAATTAGGGTTTTGAAACCAATTATAATTCTATAATTACTGAATTGGTTTCATCTGTGTCTTGAAGTGTAGTAGTATGCTTTTTATGAAGGTGTGTGTGCTAGAGTTTGGTTCATATATGTTTAGAATTGTAGTGTCTTCTCAATTAATTGTCCTCTTGATAAGAAGAAAGAGTTCCTCTTTATCTCTTCTGATTAATTTTGGTTTTAAATCAATTGTGTTAGATATCAGAATATCAATGCCTGCTTGCTTTCTGGTCATTTGCTTCGAATACTTTTTCCATCCTTTCACTGTAAGGTTATACCTATCCTTGAAGATAAAATGAGTTTCTTGTAAACAACAAAAATACTGATTTTGTTACCCATTCAACTATCCTGTGTCTTTTGGTTGGAGAGTTGAGGCCATTAATATTTAAAGTTATCTCTGAAAGGTGTGTGTTGGTTACTGTCACTTTATTATTTTGTTGCTATTTGTATTTAATCCTATCTCATGTTTCTATTATTATAACATTATTTTTTTTCTTTCTGTAGCCTCTTACTGTGCTTCTTCTCCTCCTCAGTCCAAAGTATTGTTTCTAGTATTCTCTGTATGGCTAGTTTTGGTGAACATGAATTCTTTTAGCCTATTTGTCACCTTATAATCTTACCAGTTTTAGAAACTTCTGAGACTTGTTAGCCTTGTACACATCCTGAGTATTAGTGAGCCTTCTTACAGATGGAAATTTTAAATTCAGATGAAAATCTCATATAACACTCTGGAAATTATTATTTTTTGTCCAGATGGGCAATTAATGAGTGTGTAGTACTTAAGACACCCATTATTATTGCATCTGAACCTATGTATCCTTTTATTAGTATTATTTCTTTCATGAAATTGGATGCATTGACATGTTTATTCAATATTCTTTTTTTGGTTATTTCCATTCACTAATAGGTAGTGATGTTTTTATTTCCTGTAACTAACTTTCAACAAAGGCTATTTTATCAAATATAAATATTGATACTTGTCCTTCTTATCAGCTTTGGATTTTCTTGAACTATCCTTTCCTATCTCATTAGTTAGGGGTTGTTTTTGGTTTGTTTGGTTTTGGTTTTTTTTTTTCTGTGAAGAGACACCATGACCATGACAACTCCTATAAAGGAAAACATTTAATTGGGTGGCTTACAGTTCAGAGGTTCAGCCCATTATCTTCATGGAGGGGCCTGGCAGCATGCAAGCAGACATAGTGCTTGAGAGATAGCTGAGATTTCTACATCTAGTGCAGGCAACAGGAAGTGGTCAACAATAGTGGGTGTGGCTTGACAAAGCCATACCTCCCAATAGTGCCACTCCCTATGAGCTTATGGAGGCCAAGTAAATTCAATCTACCACACTATCCTTTCATTTTTGTAGTCTAATTAGTTGCCCCATGTCTCTTTTTAAGAGAGTTAAAATCCTTTATATTTAAGTCTATTTGTTGGTATTTATTTATTTATTTCCTATGATTTTTTTGATGTTCTGGTTAATTCACATGCTATTTATCTTTTATTAACCATGTCATCTGTTACTGACTTTCTTATTCTTGTCATGAATTGATAACATTAATACCTTCATCTGCTTGTCTGAATCCTCTTTGAGGTCACTAGCCATTTCCAAAGCCAGACAATTAAATTATTTGTCTAGCACCAGCACAATTTCAGATTTCTGGGATTTAGAGTAAGGAGTCATACCCTCTTGTAGTTCTTAGGAAGCAGTTTCCACTTAACAGCTCATTCACCTCTAGCATTCAGAAAATAAATAAAACAAACAAAACAAAATGCAATAACACCAGAAAACCAAAGATGATAGAGCAACACAGTTTAAATAAAATAATGCACACTACGATGCCAGCCATCAGCCTCAAAAGAGAATGGCAAACAGTGTAAAGTAAGCTGTGAAGGTAAAACTGAATTAAAAACAAAGTAATGTGATTCTGGGGACTCTTCTCTTTCACATTTCAGAATAATGTCAGTTCTTTCTTATGAAGACTTTTCTCATTCACAGAACCACACAGAGGTAGCTCCTAAGCCCCCATTACACTCTGGAAATAGATTTCACTTTATCCATTTACTGGAACTTGGTATCAAGCCAACAGTTTCATGTCTACTAGTGAAATGTACCAATGGGCTACATCCAAGCCTGTGGTTTCTATTAGTCCTAGTGGCACTGATTACATTATAATTGTGAATTTACTTAATAATCCTTATGCATCTATAAATTTAACCATCATTTTGATGGATGACTAAGCCAACGCAACTTTGTGACTGCCTCATGATCATGGCACACATCAGCTCAGTGTGTGAGTTGAGTCCCATGCTTATGACCAGAATTTCATGCTGTATAGGGCAAGCACTCATTTTTCTCAAAGAAGTCCTCATGTGTGGCTTTGAGTTGACCATGTTCAATCTGAACAGTATGCCATATTACCTTATTTTTGTCTTGCATAACAGCTAGACAACAATGGCTGCACCACACAAGAAGCGAACATCGCTGTGTTTCAATTAAAGGAAAGATATTATGAAGTCCAGCGTCTTTTTGTGATGGCAACGATTATAGAAGAAGGGACAGGTACGTGAGTAACCTGAGAATATAGAAAAAGAAGCTGTGAAAATTCACACCTGTTCATGTCAATGGTGGTTTGAACAGAACAGAAACAGGATGTAGAAAACAAGCGATTCTTCTCTGTCTTTGACTTTCAATATTGTTTCTGTTTTCTTTTTCAGGATTCAAGTTCATGGGATCTGGGACATCTAAATTTGAAAGAAGCACAACCAAACTCATATTTGTGAAAGCAGATTCACACTTTAAAAGCGGAATTCCATTCATAGTGAAAGTAAAGTATTTTTTAATTCATAGATTGTTGGGCTGTATTGTGATATCACAACCTAGGCCATTCTGCTCTGTGTTAAACTTCTCTGACATCAGCCATTGCAATACAAGAATTTAGCATAGTGGTAGACTTCATACTTCACATGCTCAAGTGCATGAGTTAAATTCCCAGAGCTAAACTGAGAACTTAAAAAGTTATCAAGAAGCCCCAAACCTAAAGCATATGGAACAAAATTTTATTTATAACTACTGTCCTTGAACTACTTACTGTCTTAAACCCCAAAGTGTCACTGTGTTTCCACAATGAAGCCAGAGATGCAGCATGTTCATGACCAACCCCCACTCTCCGTTAGCCTCAGGGACCTAACTAGGTTTTATTTTGACTGTGTCAGTGCCTCTACCTCCCTTACTTCATACAAGGAATTTGATGGTTTCCTGTGAATAGCAGCTAAGTATCAAAATCTTTTATGGAGTCATATTAAGACTATGACACCTTCAGCCTCTGGTTTTCACGGCACTACCAGTCTTACTGGTATAGATCTTAAAGTGTTAGATGTTTGTAAAATAATTTTTTGCATACCAAATTAGTTGGTGCATCTTTTGTGATATTATATAACATTGAAACAGGTTTTCTCTTCTATTCTGTATGGTATCATTATACCTACACTATGCTTTTCTTCCTTGTTCAATTTAGGTCCGCCTAGTGGATATCAAAGGAGCTCCCATGCCAAATGAGCAAGTCTTCATCAAAGCACATGAACTTGACTACACCAATGTTACTACCACTGATCAGCATGGCCTGGCGGAGTTCTCCATCAACACCACCAACATCGAGGGGTCTTCCCTCACTATCAAAGTAAGTCAGAAATGAGAGCATAAGACACGGGGTGAAGCTTTCTAACAGCTTGAACTCAATAATGTGTACCTTCATGAAAAAATATTCCCATGCCAAACTTTCTTATTTTAGGGAAAAACAAATAAAGGTTTTGATCATTGATAAATGTATGAGTGAAGGGCTAAAGAAATAAGTGCACACATTATGAATACATTCTTTTAAATACAATATTTTCATAGTCTGTCTTATTTTGTTTGTCTTCTATATATTTTAAGTCAGGACCTTCAAGCAAAAATGATTAAAAGTATATTTTTTATCAATTCAGTCAAGAAGAGGTGCTGTGTATTCTCAAATTCATTATCCAAATATGCTGTGCCTATCAAACAAGAGACAGTTAATGTGTAACTGAATATGATTGATGCTATACTAGTTCCTGCTTTGGAAGGCATACAGAGAGAGAGAGAGAGAGAGAGAGAGAGAGAGAGAGAGAGAGAGAGAGAGAGAGAAAGGGTTCCTCTGATGTAAGGAGAAACTCAGCTAGTCAGAAGATAGGTTTACCTGTTGAGATCACACTGTCATTGCTTAACAGCCCCCCCCAACCCAACATAAGCACATACATAGACTCAGTGACTTGAAGTCAGCCCTGCAGTGCTTCTGAAAATGTCTTAGCTAAGCTGGTAACTCAGGCTGGGACTCACTCTTCTGATGGCTGTCTTCCTTGCTCTTCTGATGGCCGTCTTCCTTGCTCTTCTGATGGCCTGTCCTTGACCTTGATCTGCTTGACTGGGTCTCAGATGGAACAAGTCACATCACTGTACTCTCTTTTCCTCAGATTCCTGGTGGATCCTAGAAATAAGGCCTTAGAAAAGATTCATCTCTACCTAAGTCAGGAGAATTAGTTTTATTTATACTTTCCTGGTTTTACTTCAGATTTTCCTTCCTTCTCACCTTCCTGCCCACCCCACTTCTTTCTCCCTCCTCCTCCTCTGAGTTTGTTGTTTTTATTTGATTTTAATTAGCATAGAAAGTAACAGGTTTCGCTATGTCATTCTTATACATATTTTCTCGACCCTCCTCCCCAATTATCTCTCCATCTCCCTGAACTTCTCCCACTCTTACACTTCTGCCCCCAATAGTCTTCTTTCCATTCACATCACACACTTCAGATTTCTAGTCTGTTGTTCCCTGACTTTCTTTCTCATCCTTGGGCCTCCCATCCTTTCTTTCTGATCTTGCTTCTCTTTCCTTTCCCCAGACTCCCTTTTTGCTGTTTTAGTAACCAATTTATCTCTATTTCTTTTCTCATTAAAAGAAATTTTTTATAGGTTCTTAGTGGATGTTACATCATGTATCCCAATCCCACTCATCTCCTAATCCCCTCACTTCTGCCCTCTGACCTTGCAATACCCACCCCCAAAAAAAACCTAAAAATGTAAAAGTAAAACAAAACAAAAAAAAAACCACCAAAAAACAAAATCCTATCAGTGTAGAAGATGTAGTCTTGCCCAGTGACTCACACAATGCAGCCTATAGTCCACACACCTTGTAAGCATTCACTGCATCTGGTGGGTCAACCTGATTTATACAGTTTTTTTACCTGCTGTATACACCCATGGCTTCAGGTAAAGCCATTGCTACTAGCAGCTCTCAGCAGGAGGGTGTTGGGCTGTTCTGATCTCACATCCACAGACCTGGGTCACCTCTGCACCCCGCCAACAAGGTCATCTCTCTTGTGTGTGCTGCCAGGGCTAGGTACAGGGACCACTCACCCAAATGCTGTCTCTGATGAGGGGCAGGATCAGCTCTCCCACTTTCATGACCCCAGGACCAGCTTTTCTTGCCTCAGTAGGTGGTGAGAAGTGAGTGAAGAGGGGCAGGTGGGTATCTCTCCCTTCCCCATGCCACCACATGACAGACCATGAGGCTAGCTCTCCCACTCTGACATCTTCAGGACCAGATCTCCCACGCCCTCACCAGCAGGGACAGTTCTACTGTATGCCCTGGGGAGGTACAAGGCCCATTCCTTCTCTTGAGTGCTGCAGTCAGTGAGGGCCAGCGCTAGTTCTCCCTAGTGGTGTAGCCGAGGAGGGGCTGGGCCGATTGTGTGCAAGCCTATCCCCACTGCTATCAGTGATAACAGGAGCCATGGACTGTGGCTGCAGCAGGGCCACAGTTCCAGACAAGACTCTTAGCAGCAGCCCAGGTCCAGACAACAGCATGGCCCAGGGTGGCAGCAAGGGTTTCTCAGATCTTCATGGCCAAATCAGAGGCTCAGTCCTTGGACACTAAAATGGCCTTAGGTGATAACAGGCCACATAAATCAATACAGACCCCAGCTGTGGTTTCACCACTGACCCAGACATGGTCCTTGACAGCATTCTTGGCCCAGATGTCACCATAGCCCTAGTTGACATTGCAGATCACCCAGATCACCATGTCCCCAGTGGCAGTGTAGCCCTCAAACACCAGCATGTCCCCGGGTGGCAGGCAATCCCTCTGGCATCTACTCAGGCTTCAATGGTAACAGGAGCCATGGACATCAACACAGACTCAGGCTCTGGTAGGGTCACAGACCTAGATATGCCCCATACCCACAGTTTGATACCATGGCCTTGGGTGGCAGCACAGGCCACCCAAGTCTTAGGACCCCAGCAACAGCTTGACCTTCAAAGATTAACATGGCCTCAGGAGTTGACCCAGACTGTAGGGCTCTGCATAGCCATCCTGGACAATGGGAACCATAGTCATCCACTCAGATTCAGGCCACAGCTGGGTTACAGACCCAGACATGGGCCCTAGCAGCAGTCTGGCTCAATACTCCAGGGTGGTAGCATAGGCCTCTTTGATTGGCATGGCTCCTACAGGGGGCACATCCCTTGGTTGTGAACATGGTCACAGGTGGTGGCTTGGCCCATCCTCAGGACCCTCAGTGGTAACAGACACCATGGACAACAATACAGACCCACAAGGCTGCATCAGGACCATGGACCAAGTTCATGGCCTTTGGCAGCAGCCCAGGCAGGAACAACACCAAGGCCCTGTGTGGCAAGCAGGCCATCTACATCAGCCTGTTCCTCACTGCCCTCTTCAGATCTGCCTCTCTCCCTAGCACACGATTCATTCTGCCTCTCTCTCTCTCTCTCTCTCTCTCTCTCTCTCTCTCTCTCTCTCTCTCTCTCTCCTATTTCCCCACCTTGTATTCGCTCACCATAATGGTTGGTGCCCAGCAGGCTCATGGTTGATTTCTTCCTGCCCCAAGTCTAGAGGCCTGGGGTAGACCTGTGGCTGTCCTCGGTGAGACCACCAGGCCAAGAGGCTCTTCCCTCTGTTTTTTAACCAAAGTGTCTAACTTCAGTATATTTTCCCTTTTCTGTTCATTGGAAATGGGGGTATAGTGGGTATTTGTAGACAAATTTCTAAGCAATCTTATTAAATAAAAAACACTGAGCCAAACAGTTCAAGCTAATCAACTGTCTTACTTATCCAGAGGGCCTGAGTTTACCAAACTGGACTGACTCCCCAGGGGAGACATTGTCTTGGAGGAGGTCGGAATGGGAGCTGAGCTTGGGGGGGGGGCTGGGGGGTGGGAGGAGAGAGGATGAGGGATTCTGTGGCTGATATGTGAAATTAAGTTAATTATAAAATGAAAATATTTTTAAAGAATTGATTTAAAAAAAAAACAAGGAGCCAAATATGGGATGAAAGCCCTAGAGATGAGGGATATAGGAATAGCCACCAGCCAACCTTACCTCACCATGATGCAGCTTCCAAATGTGAGCCACTTCCTGTCTACCCACACCTTTATTGCCTTGCTGTTCTTCCCTCTCATTGGCCATCTTAGCACAGATACCTCACTTTGTTGTCACTGCCTGTCTATACAGACCTTCAGGTCTCTATGGTTTATATTGGGATTAAAGGCATGTGTCACCATGCTTGGCTCTGTTCCCTAATGTGTCCTTGAACACACAGAGACCTTCTGCTAAGTGATAGGATTAAGGGCGTGTGTTACTGCTGCCTGACCTTTGTGTTCACATAAAATGGCTTGCTATTTCCTCTGATTTCCAGGCAAACTTTATTTATTAACAAACCAATCAAATATCATGACATTTCAGCATAGATAAAATATCACTACAGGAATTTTTAATTGTTTTAAATTATATTCATATATCCACTTTGCTTTGGTATTGATGACTAATGACAAAATTTATTGTTTCTCCAGGTCTACCACAAGGAGGAAAATTCATGTATCCATCACCCTTGTACAGCAGAAGAGCATGCAGAGATACATCATGTGGCTCACAGTGTGTACTCCTTCAGCAGGAGCTACGTCCACCTGGAGACAGAGGCCGGGGTCTGGCTCTGCAGTCAGAATCACACGGTTCGGGCACATTTCATTCTGCAGGGGCCGATCTTAAGAGTGATGGGAGAGCTTATCTTTTATTACCTGGTGAGTTCTACCACCATGTTGACAACGACAAAGAGTCATTCATCTCCTGACCATGTCTCTCCTTCTGACATGTTGGGTTCTAGGCTGGGTATTTCTGTCTGGGTCTCAAACAATAGATAGGTCAGTTACAAGAAAGCCTTGTAAAATATAGATGTAAGCTTGGAAAACACTTTCTATTGTAGGTCATGGCCAAGGGCAGAATTATCCAGACTGGAAGCCACACTCACCACATGGAACCAGGAGAATGTGAGTATTTCCCATCTGCCTAGTAACACATCTCCAACTGAGTTCCCCATATACTCACCAGTGAGGTCTCACCACTGAGCAACTAAGGATGCCATGATGGTTGTATGTCATGGCAAACACTCTCCACAGCAGGAAGTCAAGGTTCTGCCATCTAATGTAGGTTATCACTCATACCATAACTTCAGGATGGAAAAGTCTCAGACTTATAAACTAGGTATCATTCAACATGAGGAACTATCTGTTTTGAAGATGTAACACATGAAAACACAAAATATTCCAAGTGATGAATCTATGCATTCACACACAGATTATCACCAACAAGGCAAAATGTGTTATCTTAGTGTCCATCCAAAAAAAAAAAAAATGAAGGGTTCCATCCTTGGTCTTTAAAACACTCTAGGTACATCAATTTGATTCATTTTTATTTTTTTTAAATTGTGTGTGTGCGTGTGTGTGTGTGTGTGTGTGTGTGTGTGTGTGTGTGTGTGTAAGGATGTGCATATCAGTGTTGGTGCCCTCAAAGTCATGATATCAGATCCCCTGAAGCTGGGGTTATAGACTTCTGAGCAGCCTGATATGGGTGCTGGAAATCAAGCTTGGTCCACTATGAGAGCATCAAGTGATCTTAACTTCTGAGCTATCTCTCCAGTCCTTTGTTTTTATTTTTAAAGACATTTTACTTATTCTTTGTAAGTTACATATATTTGTACAATGTATTTTTTAATTTATTTTGCATCCTGACTGCTGTTTCTCCTCCCTCCTCTCCTCCCACTCCCTCAACCCATTCCCTAATCCACTCCTCCTCTGTCTGTTAAACAGGCCTCACATGGCTATTTAAAAAAGCATGTACATCAAATTGTGGTAAGACTAAGTTCCTCTCCCTGTCTTAAGGCTGGGCAAGGCAATCCAGTATGAGAAATAGGTTTCCAAGAGCCAGCCAAAGCATTAGGGACAGTCAATGCTCCTTTTGTTAGGAGTCTTACAGCTAAACCAAACTATACAACTCTCGCATATGTGTAGAGGGACTAGGTTGGGCCCACACAGGATCCCTAGTTATTGGTCCAGACTCTGTGAGTTCCTATGAGTCAGATTAGTTGGTTCTGTGGTTTGTGGTCTTGTGATTTCCTTAAGCCCTCTGGCTCCTACAATCCTTCCTCCCTCTCTTGAGCAGGATTCCCTGAGCTCAGCCAAATGTTTGGTTGTGGATCTCTGCATCTGTTTACATCAGTTACTAAATGAAGACTCTCTGATGACCATTGGGGTAATAACCAATCTGATTACAAGAGAAAGCCAGTTCAGGATACATATCAACTATTGCTAGAAGTCTTAAATGGGATCATCCTTGTAGATTCCTGGGAATTTTCTTTGTATCAGGTTTTTACCTGACTCTAAAATATGTCCCCTTTTCAGTCATCTCTTACAGTAATCTCCACCTTCCAACATGATCCCTCAAGTTCCCATTCTCACCAGCCCCAGTCCACCTGAAAGATCTTTTCTATTTCCTCTTCCCAGGGAAATCCATGTATCCCTCCTCCTTTGGGCCCTCCTTGTTACCTAGCCATTCTATGTCTGTGCATTATAGCATGGTTATCCTATGCTTTACAGTAAATATCCACTTATGAGTGAATACATGCCATATTTGTCATTCTGGGTCTGGGTTACCTCACTCGGGATGATTTTTTTCTTGTTTCATCCATTTACTTTCAATTTTTTTGATGTCATTGTTTTTAACAGCTGAGTAATACTCCACTGTTTAAATGTACAACATTTTCTTTATCTATTTGTCAGTTGAGGGACATCTAGGTTGTTTCCAAGATCTGGGTATTACGTAGAAAGTTGTTATGAACATAGTTGAGCATGTGTCCTTGTAGAATGGTTGAGCATCCTTTGGGTATATGCCCAAGAGTGATATAACTGGGTCCTGAGGTAGATCAATTCCCAGTTTTCTGAGAAAAAAAAAACATATTGATTTCCAAAGTGGCTGTACAAGTTTGCAATCCCACTAGCAATGGAGGAGTGATTCTGCCCTTGGCCATGACCTCCTCTTACTCCATATCCTCTCCAGCATAAGATGTCATTCGTGTTTTTGATTGTAACCATTCTTACAGGTATAAGATGGAGTCTCAAAGTCATTTTGATTTGCCTGTCCCTGATGACTAAGGATGTTGAAAAATTGTTTAAGTGTTTCTTGGCCATTTGAGATTCTTCTGTTGAGAATTCTCTGTTTAGATCTGTATGCAATTTTTTAATTCAATTGTTTAATTTTTTGATGTCTAGTTTCTGGAATTCTTTATATATTTTGGAGATCAGCCATTTGTTGGATGTGGAGTTGGTGAAAAGCTTTATCCACTCCATAGCTGGCTGTTTTGCCCTACTGATCATGTTCCTGTCTTACAGAAGATTTCAGTTTCATGAGGTCTAATTTATTAATTATTGATGGTAGTGTCTGCTTTCACTGGTGTTCTATTCAGGAATTGCCTTAATGTGATTAAATCACTACCAATGCACAAAAATAGTTTAATGATTATAGGAATTTGTTGAGGTGTTAACTCCTGATACAGGAAACACACAATACAAGAAATAGTGATTACAGCAGGATCCTGGAAAGGTGAAGAACAGTTCATTACTGTTCTTTGGAAGCTCTGCACTCATCCACACCAGGATCCAAGACCATAAGGTAGCAAAGGGAAAAGAGCGCACACATGTACGTGCATCCCAGGTCTTAAGGTTACCATCCAGGGAAAGCCCAAGGAGCAGGTACCTAGTAGCTACCTGTTGCCTCAGTAGAGCCTCTGCTTCAGGGCATGGCACAGACAACCACCCACACCAACGTGTTCAAGGCTACTTCCCACTTTCTCTTCTATCAAGTTCAGTGTAACTGCATTTATGTTGAGGTCTTTAATTCACTTGAACTTGAGTTTTATGCAGGATGACTGATATGGGTCTATTTGTGTTCTTCTACATGCCAACATCCAGTTATGCCAGCACCATTGGTTGAAGATGCACTCTTTCTTCATGTACAAAATATTTCAGTCATACCTACTCCTCATTAATCTCCTCAAACTCCTCCCTGACTACCTCTACCAGGCCCCTTCCCTAATTCCCATCCTTTTTTTTTAACTGATTGAGTTCAGTTAGTGCTAACAATACGTACATGTAATATGGGGCCATCCACTGAAACATGGGAAGTTTACCAGGGCCTGCATCCCTGAAGAAATCTGACTCATCTTCCCCTCAGCAGCCATCAACTGTCAACAGCTCCTTAGCTAAGACTGGGTCTCCATGAAACCCTCCCCATCCATGCTGGAATTTTGATGGGCTTGATGTTGCAAAGGTCTTGGGCAGGAATCAATAGCTGCTGTGACTTAAGGAATGAAATCACTCTGTCCTATCCTGTTGACAATGCTCCATTCTACTTGGCTCAACTGTCACTCTCTTAATGGGGCCTCTTCCACCCGCTCCTATTAAAACCCCAAGTTACCACTGGATCCTGGTATTCTCAGTATTCATCTACTTCACATCTTCCTTTCCAAAGATCATTTACCACATACAAATAAATTTTCTATAATTTAACTATTTAGTATCCATTTATCTCCATTACAGTACTGACTGCATGAAAAACATAAATTTAAATATGTAGTTTCATAGAAGTCTTGCAAGTGATTTCTAAAAGTGGTACGTACTTGTTAGATGCTTAACAAACTTACTGAAGAAGGGCTTCCTTGTCAATTATAAAAACTATTTGGCTACTTAATAAAATATCCAGTTAGTTCTTCTATAAACATTAAACAGGAATCATAGCACTCATCTTGAGGTTTATGAATCACCTCAGGTACACCAGAAATAATCTAAGAGACTTCTAAAATTGCATAATTTTCTCTCAAAAAATGTAAATACTGTGAGCATTTTATTGACTACAAAGATGTGCTTATTGTTTTCAAATGTAGCTTACTCCTCTGAGATAATCATTAAATATCAGCTCTCTGAGTACCAGGTTATCATCTATATTTTTCTCCCTCTTATCTAAATAATAAATAAAACATTAGTCAAGGTTGTTTCACTCACTTTTATAACAGGAGTATCTAACAGATGCTGTTTGGAATGTTAAAATGTAATAGAGATAAGAGATTAGTATGTGATTAACTATAAATCACCAATATAACTTTCCATGGTGAACATCTTGGATGAAAGTATCTTGCTGTGAGTGTCCCATAATCTCCTGAGATCATTAGCATACAAACAATTAACCACACAACAGCCTAGATGTAAGAAGGTCTTCCACATACAGTCCACCCACACCCTGTGTTTAATTATTTGTGGTTTTCTGTCAATATTCTGACCCAAACTGTCTCTTTCCATTCCCTTCAGTTCCAGTGAAAGGCAGCTTTGCCCTGGAAATCCCTGTGGATTTCAGCATGGCTCCTGAGGCTAAAATACTCATCTATACCATCTTGCCTGATGGAGAAGTGGTTGCAGATTCTGCAAAATTTGAAGTTGAAAAGTGTCTTCTCAACAAAGTGAGTGATTTATTTCTTAAAATTTCTATTGGAAAAGAGAAAAAAAAGTCTTAAGGATACAGATAAACTAACCCCAGTAATTGGTGTGTGCCTCAGTGGCAAAGATACAGACAGCATGAGAGTGCCAGATTTCTGTTCACAAACCCCCAAAATGGCTGGAGGGTGACAAGAAAGAAAGCAAGGAAGTGGAGGGAGAGAGGGGACCTGAACACTTAATAACTGGCTAGCGAGTTCCAAGTCCTGTAACTTAAATATTAATATATTTATGCCAGGTGCATGTGCACATGAATGCACACATGTGGGGGAAAGAGAACAATGTTCACATGGCTGTCTCCTCCAACATGAGTCCAAGAGACCAAGGTCAGGTCATGAGGTCAATAGCAGGTGCCTTTACCCACTGAGCCATCTCATAGACCCTCATGTCACATCATTTCATTCAAGACCAGTAATAGAATCCAGGCTATCAATGGTTAGTGTATTTAGTTTCCTTCTTATTTTTCATTATGTTTTTCTATGTGTGATAAGGACACATAGATAAGAGAGCCTTGCTGTTATTAAATGTTATGATACAACACTGTTAAATGTGTGCTGTATCATAGATCCCAGCACTCATGTGAAAAGCCAGGCATGACTGGCAGCTTTTACAACCCCACTGCTGTGCAGGCCAGAGGCAGGAGAATGGCTGGAACTTTCCACCTGCCAGTTTAGCTCCAGGTTCAGGAGAAACAGTCTCAAGTCTATAAGATAGACAGTGACAGCAGGGCACACACACCCTCCTCTGGCCTCTGCTGAGTGCATGAAAACATGTACCTGCACACAAGTGTGCACTACACCACACTCACATACCAAAAAATGAGCCATTTGTAAGACTTTCAGGGAGCTGGGTTAGTCGTTTGTGGCTTCAGAGTTGGATTGACACATCTCCTGTCTTCCTAACTCAATCCCAGTGGTGAAAAGGAAGCAAAGAGCCTCGGCTGAGTTCTCACGGTCATAATCTGGTAAACAGATGTGCATGCAGAGTTACAGGGTGACTCGCGTGGTAGGCTTCTTGGCTGCAAGAGCAGGAAGCTGGCTAAGCTTGATTTCCCTTCCCGCAGGTGGACCTGACCTTCACCCCAGCCCAAAGTCTTCCCGCCTCACAGGCCCATCTGCATGTCACAGCTTCTCCTCAGTCCCTCTGTGGCCTAAGAGCTGTGGACCAAAGTGTGCTGCTCCTGAGGCCTGAAGCTGAGCTTTCCCCTTCCTGGGTGAGTTCCCATCATCCTCTTTCCAAGAAAGGCCAGTGCTGAGGCTCTGAGACACTGGTTCTAAGAAAGTAGTAATCATTCAGACACTAGGGCTCTTTAACTTAAAAATACTTCATTTAATGCTAAAGACGTCATTAACAGAGCTCTTCATTATATATTCCCGAAGAACAGCTCCAAAAACTCAGCCAATAAACTCAAGACAAAGCCTGAAGTCAAGCACTCAGTGAGTTGTGAAGCTTGTGTGTGACCCAGGCCCTCTGTGTCCTTACTGCGCCTCTCCTACCCCAGGAGTGGCTTGTCCCCTAACACGCTCAGGATGGAGCTTTTCAGAGAGACGCTGTCTGGGGAGCCAAATGAAATGGTTTATATGAATGGAATCTTGTACATCTCAAGAGTTCCCCAAATCAGAAAAAGACAGAATGCTTTAAAATTTAAAAGCAGAGTACAAGGAGGTTCTCAACTTGTTCTAAAAATTCTCAGTAGCGTAACTCCAAGCATAAACTATTTACTGGAGTCTCAGCCAAGTTAACAAGAGCTAAACTCTTCTTATCATATTAAGAATGATGTTTACTAGGAAATATTACATGATCACTATAATAGTTTTAAAAATTATTATTGCCACTGGCTAATAGCATATTTTAAAATGGATGTAAGGTGCTTAAGGAATTTAAATTTAAAAACAGTAATCTTTAGTCCAGATAATGATGGGAATTATTATTATCTTCAACTAATGTGTAAGTTAAACCAGTTTTTAGCTTAGTTTTAATGATGAGTGTTTTGATGCACATGAAAAAATGCTTAGGAAAGCTTCTTTTAGATTTCAACTTTTCCCCAATCCATTAAATAAGAGATTTCTTGAGCTAATGTTTTAGCCGACAAATACAAGCAATTAGTTAACAAACAAACAAACACATGCACTGCCCAGAGAGTTGTAAGAAAAATCATGAACAGAGTTCCCTTCCTCCCACCACCCTGCCCTAGCCATGCTTTGGCTGCTTGTACTTTCAATGATTACAGCTACTTGTTTACTATTTCATTCCACATTCTCTATTACTCTTTGAAAGTATTGGCCTTTGTTCATTATTGGCATCATCTGTTCATTCTTCTTATTACACAGCAGCATATGAAAGCTGATTGTGCAGACCCTTCCGGTCTTCACCTTGCCTACAAATCAATATGATTACTGTGTGAAATCCTTAGACAGTTTTCATTTCTATAACCAACACATGTGCTTCATTTTTAAGTCGGATAGTGAGCTGGGGTCATATTTCCTCTCTTTTGTTTTCTGCTGCTGTCCCCACAGAGCCCTCTGTCACCCTGCCTTCTGTCACCCTGCTATCACCTGGCTGACTTCTGAAACACAGGGATTCACTCCAGTTTGAGGAGTCCCTTCAAAATTCCCCACGTTTGGTTCACTGTTTGCTGACTTCTGGACTTCTGTTCAGGTTGCTGCTCCCTTGGGGCACTCAGCATGTGCTAGTGCTGTCCTGAGAAAGAGGGAGTCAGTGACAAACTTCTTTTGCAGCTATCAGTGTCTGTAACTACATCGATAATTAATACTTTGAAATGGGGCAAATCATCAGCTGAGAAATCGTGTTCCCTCAGAAGTCTGGAGACATTGGGTGTGTGGATTCATATCTTCCTGAGTTAGTGCTAAGATGCTCAATGTCACTAATTCTGCATCATTCTATTTGTTCCATGTTTTCTCTCTGGAATTTTTAAGATCTTTTATTTATATCTGATATCCAGAATATTCACAAGCAGGTGAGGCCGTGGGCTCTTACTGTGTCCTGGGGAGCCTGTGTATCATTTCTGACATACTGTTTTTAAATGCATGAGATAAAATATGTAAGAATACCAGAGAGAAGAATTGAAAAAAAAAAGCTATACCCTGTATGAAATAACAGCCTAATTAAGCTACAATATCAATACAAATCATCATCAAGCAAATTAAAAACAGAAAGGGCTGAAGCAGCGATCACATAAACACTCCTATGTTTACTATGATCCATCTTAACTCACATCTTTCCACACACTGGTTGTCAACCAGGCATAGATAGGGAACAGTGGAGCCCACCTCCAGACAGGGCCTCTGCACTGAGAAAATAGGAGTTCCCTGTCCAGAAGCAGGAGGTTCTTGAGTACCCATTTGCAAAGGTTGCCCTGTTCAGCCATGTGGGTCAAGCTTGCCATTTGTTAATCCACTCAAGTCCTGATGAATAATGATGCAGACAGCATTTCAGGCTACCTGAATAACACAAATATAATGTGAAAACAGCTCTGATATTGATCAAAAGTCATAATCTACCTAATAGGTGTGTATGTGGCTGCTTATTGATACATAAGTCAAGCAATGTTAAATATCTGTTAGATGCCTAAGAAAGTGAGGATATGAATTTTCCTACCCAAATATCCAGATTCCTAAATTCACAGTCCCTTGTGATCATGGGGATTATAAGTTAAAAACCTTGATGGAGAGGTTAATTTGCTTCTTTTCTAAGATTTTTTCACTTCTGACTTCTCTCTCAGTCTATTGCTCTTGTTAGGCAGATAGTGAGTGTCTTGAGGAAATCATCTCACATTGTCTTTCTTTTACTCCAGTCACCCTTGGGTTTTCTGTTTTCTGAGCATTTCCTTCAGATGTACCTGACATATTTTGAAATATTTTGTTGCAAATTAGCTTTATGTCAAAACCTATTTTTTCCTGCTCTATATTTGGAAAAGCCTTGAGTTAGCTGCATGGATACATAATGTGCCCTACCTCTGTGAGAATTTTATAGTTTTTGTTTGTTTATTTTATTTCTTTGTACTTTGGAGGTTTTTTTGTTTTATTATTTGGTGTCTAATTATCATTCTTTCCCTAACGCTCCTATCTTTGATCATGTTGGTTTCTGTCATTAACACTGGAAATCTGTAGAAAAATTACAAATCAATTCATTGGGAACTTAAGCTGGCTCTGTGGTCTGAGCTTGGGTGATGCTATCTGTCACATGACTGGCCGTGTTGCTACTTTAGAGCAAGCCAGTATGTTCTCTCAGAGGGAGCCACCAAAGGCAAAAGTCAGTTCGTGAGCTTTGTTACCCAGTCACCGCCCATCCCAAGAACACGTTCATGTCTCAGAGTCCCAGGTTCAGCATCCTGGGTTGAGGAGACTTTGCTTCCTGTCTTCCTCACTCATTCCCCTAGCCTTGCCTTCTGTGGACTCCTGACCTCCAGTGCCCAGGCTGGGTCGGGTGCAGTCTGGCAAACTTGCTTGTACATCATCAGCTTCTCCTGTGTCCCCTAAAGCATGATGTGTGTCCATTTGAACACATGACCTGCAGTCTCTCTCTGTCTTTCTAATTCCACGCACTACAGTTTGGAGGGTTGAATGCATCCTTCTGTCAAAGGTGGCTTGGATTTGTTTGCTTTGTTTTGAATTTTTTCCCCTGAATCTTAGGAAAGAAATATGTAGAGAAATCTCATTCAGATCTCTTCAGGCTATTTATACTGACTAACACAATTTTGGTTTTGTTTGTTTGTTTGTTTTTATCAGTAAGCTGAAATACACAACCTATGTTTTATATTTATTGAATGGTTTATGTAGTGTAAATATATTTCTGTTTGATGTTTTATATTAAATTATATTAAAATTACATCATTCTCAAATATAATATGCAGTATTTACATTCATACTTTTTTAAAAATATGTGAAGTATTTTTAGCCTTTTTCTAAATATTGTGAACAATTTTAGAATAAAGCACTCTTCAACAGAAAATATTCAGAAGACCTTGTTTGGGGACCATTGAACAGTTGAGAAATGATTTGCAGTGATCACACTGATTCTTTTCTTTCTGTGAGAATCTTCCAAGAACACCCAAGAAAGAGCTTCCGTTGTCTCCTGTTTCTCACAGATATACAACCTGCCAGATGTGCAGCCCAGCAGCTCCATCCCAGGTTCACACCAACTACCTGAAGACATGCAACCATGTTGGTTGGTTAGCGATAAGGGTGGACTCCCACTCTTACGACCAGAAGAGAGGGATGTCTACAGTTACGTGGAGGTAAGCAGTGCCACCCATTAACAGGATGCTCTAGGAATTATTTAGGTTTCATGAAATGCTATATTGGTAAAGAATTTTAGAGTCAGGCCAGGGATGTGAATAACTAGCAGACTAACCGCCTTGCGGGTCCATGAATTCAATCCTGAGCATTATAAAATCTGCATCTTGGAAAGTGACCAGTCTAGGCACAGAGTAGATGAATGGCATTTTCTCTTTAATTCTAGTTTTTTGAAACAGATTGTCACTATGTATCTCTGGCTTTTCTGGCACTCACTCTTTAGATCAGGCTGGCCTAGAACTCACAGAAATTTGTAGCAAGTTTTTCTCTGTCCCACCAGCCAGCTCCCAAGTAAAGACATGGAGCTTATTATTAATCATAAATGTTCAGCCTTAGTTTAGGTCAGTCCCACTAGCTCTTATATATTAATTTAACCTGTTTCTATTCATCTGCATTTTGCCTTGGGCTTTTGACCTTTATTTCCTTCTATATGTGCTACTTTCCTGCTTCCTCTATCTAACTAGACCCTGGACTCACTTTCTCTCTCTCCCCCTCACCCCAATCTAAATTCCTCTTCCTACTTGCTCTCCCTGCCAGAAAGTCCCCTGCCCATTCTCCCTGCCTAGCTATTAGCCATTTAACTTTTTATTAAACCAATCACAGTGACAGATCTTTACACAGTGATATCAAATATCTCTCAACAATGATCCACCTGCCTCTGCCTTCCAAGTACTAGGATTAAAGGCGTGCACCACTGTGCATGGCTGTAAGTGACTTTTTTAAACCACAGGGCTTTGTATCAGAAAGAAGACCAGCACATATGCCTCACTATGAATTCTGTGTTCCTTACCACACTCTCTAAAGAGTATGAAAAATACAATTTGGATAGGGATTCTGCTTGAACATGTGAACCTATATATGAATCAGTTACAATAATTTTTATAAACATTGAGTTTTTTCAGAATTTTGAGATATTTTTCTTGAGTGCTAATTTTCTTTCCAGGACATGGGCTTAAAGGCATTCACCAACTTGAAGATCAAATATCCTAAAGTATGTCCTGAAGATGAAAAGATTCTTCCAATGCAAGGTAAAAATAGCAAATTAGCATGTATTTTAAGAATAAAATAAATGTGAATTTTTTATCAAGGGTGCTAAAATACAATTGGAGAGCATGTATAATATCCAAATACTAGAAAAATAGCTCAAATTTACCTCAGCAAAATGTGTCCAAATGTATGCTGGTACTACAAGGAAGTTAGAGATTGGAGGCCCTTCCTTCAATGTTAAGGAGACAGATAAGACAAAGTGCAATAGTGTAATAGAGAATCATTGTGAGAAGTGTGGAGAACTTTTGTAGACATGTCAGAGAGGTGAAGAGAATTTCCTGTGTATTAGAGACAAAGAAGAGAAGGAAAAAACCAGGCATTGCAGATAGAGGGGAGGATGGGAAAAGCAAAGCACTCAGGTCAAAGGTCACACTCACTCTCTCTTCATCAAATACCAACCATGTGTAACCTTTCCCTCTTCCTTCATGGAAGCCACTTCCAGACTGGCTGCTCCAGTTTGCATCCCCACCATCAGCAAGAGAGTTTCCCTTTCCCGTTCCTCTCCAGGTGGTTGTCAGTTATCTTGTTGACTAATCTGACTGGGGTGAGATGAAATCTCCAAGTTGTTTTAATTTAGATTTCCTGAGTTACCAGCATGATGGACACTTTTTAAAGATATTTCTTAGCCATGTTTATTTCTTTTGAAAATTCTGTTTAGATCCCATTTGTAAGTTGGGCTGTTTTCCTGACCCTTTGTTTTTTAGTTCTTTATATACTCTGGATACTTATCCTCTATCATGTGTACAGGCAGCAAAGATTCTCTCCCACTCTGTGGGCTTCCATTTCACTCTATTGATTGTTTCCTTAGCTGTGTAGAAACATTTTAGTTTTGTGAAGTCCCATTTGTCAATTATTGACCTTAATTTCTAAGTGAATGGGTCTTATTTAAAAACTCCTTTCCTGCACATCTATTTTGTAGAGTTACTGCTTATGTTTCCTTTATAGCAGTTTAAGGTTTCATGTTGAGGTTCTTGACCCATTTGGAGTCGATTTTGTGTGGGGTCATTGATGTAGGTCTATTTTCATTCTTCTGTATCGAGCAGCCAGTTTTCAGAGCATCATTTGCTGAAAATGCTGTCTTTCCTCTAGTGTGTGTTTTGGCATTTATGTAAACTATCAGATGATCTGTGTTTGGAACTTGTATTTTGTTCCATTGATCTATATGTCTATTTTTGTGCCAGTACCATGCTGGTTTTATTACTATACCTCTGCAATATAACTTGAAATCATGAATCCCTCTCTTCATTATTATTTATATTCTAAATAGTAAAATTTAATTATAAATGTGTGTTAACATAAAATGAAACATAATTCTAACTGGACTGTATTAATTTTTCTCATACTGATTTGAATAATGATAAAAATATCACCACAAGCAACAGGACCTAAGGCACTATGAGTACTCTAGACTGTGGATAAATTGGGCAACTATCCCTGTAGATGCTTAAGGCAATGACTGAAGAACTTACTTGATAGAAAATACCAAATAACTAAAGGTAAATAGAAACACAAGTTAGAGGTTGTGGTCTTTACAGAGAAGGACCTGTGGAAATGAAGCTGTCTGTGTGTCTATGTGTTTAATATTGGGACAGGTTTCCAAAGTTGAGATTCAGTTTGGAAATACTTAGATAAAGCCCTAACTAAATCTGCACGTATACTTGTTCTTGGAAAGAGAAGGGCACAGACCCTCTGTCACCACCTTCAAATCTTGCATTTCTTGCTAGTATAAACCTAAGCCAGTGTTATAATTCTTGAGTTATAAAGTTACTTTGCATTACCCCCCCCAAAAAACAAACCAAAATAAAACAAAAAACAAAACACAACCTTGATAAAGACTTCTCTATTGTATGTATTTTTTATCCAAGAGTTTGTACCTATACCTCTTTCAGTTTTTATATAAATGGAAACTATGAAAATATTGCATTCATTTTATAAATCTAGATATCTAGAGAAAGAAAAGCATTCCAAGAATGTCTCTCCTGATAATGTAGCCATCACTCAGCTCTGGGCTAGAGTGATGCTCATTGTAGCCACAGGATCTGTTGCCTCAGAGATAGTATTATGAATCTTTAATCCTCCTATGGGAAACGTTATATTTGTAAGCATTCACTGACTAACCAAAAAAACATGCACTGTGCTTCATTACAACTCAAACAACACTAGGTGATGTTTTCTCCAGGATTTCATAATTTCTATTTTTGGCAAAGATGTTACCCACTCTCCCACAAAGTGAGAGATTCAATGTATCATTTCCAGTGTCATTTTGATAGCATTTAACAGTCAAGAAGAAACTGAAAATTAAGCTACATTTAACCTGTACATTGTTTCCATTGTACTCAGAAGTATGTCCATTTCTTCTATTGTAACCACATAGTGCCTGCTAAGGCATATGATGATGGGACTAACAGAGAACATAAAGAAATCAAAAGCATACCAACACGTAAAGATCCACCACCTAGTAAAGATCCACCACGTGAAGATCCACCTACTGAGACCATTAGAAAATACTTCCCTGAAACCTGGATCTGGGATTTAGTCACAGTAAAGTAAGTAATTTCCATTTGTAAAATTCGGGCTGGGTATGAAAATTTTATTTCTTTGTTTTCTAGTTGTTTTCTAATTAATATCTATCATTAACAATGGAAATGACCAATTTAAAAGACCATTACATATCAACCCATCAATTATAAAATACATTTATTTCTATCACTCCTAGAAAATTCATACAAAAATTTATCACATACTTTCTGATGCTTAGAACCATTCAGGAATGCCATATTAAGTAGGAAGTAAGGCGGTCCTACATGGAGTAGACTACTAGACTGTACATAGAGTGGACCATATAAGTCATAAAATTGTCCTATGGTATTTTAGAAATGGGAGTTCAGAGACAACTTCAAATCTATGTTCAAATTTCCAGTAACACAAAGACTTGGAAGTGTCATGAGGCCATGATTTGAACTGAGTAAACAAGGCTTCAAAAAAACACTTATTCTTCCACCTGGAGTCCTGTTTACACTGTTCACTTCCTGTAAGTCTTTTAAAAAACCCAAAGGAGTGGCCTGAAGTCACACTCCTTGGTGATAACATTAGATCATACTCATAGTGACCATCTCAGAAATAACTAATTCGTGTGCTCACTTTCTGTACCTCACATTCTCACTCTCTCAGCTCATCAGGAGTAGCTGAAGTGGATGTGACAGTCCCTGACACCATCACTGAGTGGAAGGCTGGAGCCCTCTGCCTTTCCAGTGAAACTGGACTTGGCCTCTCCCCTGCGGTGTCTCTCCAAGCCTTCCAGCCCTTCTTTGTGGAGCTCACGATGCCCTACTCTGTGATCCGTGGAGAAGCCTTCACACTCAAGGCCACCGTGCTGAACTACCTCCCTACATGCATCCAGGTGAAGACCTTTCTGAATAAAGCATGACCAGGGAAGAGGGAAATTAGAGTGTATAAACTTTAACTAAGAATTAAATGAAAAGAAGGAATAAAGGAATAAAGGGATTGTATTGGGCCCAATCAACAATGGTTCTAAAGGCTTAAAAAATTGCCAGACTCTAGTTACAAATACAACAAAGAGTAGTTTAACAATAAGGATACTACATAAAATGTATTAGGTGATTTTGCCATTGTTGAAATAGTACAAACTGTACTGACAGATACAGGATGTCCTGTGTGGCCTCTAAATACAATAAAAAAATATGGTCCACAAAGATATATTAGGGTGTTGTTGGGATAAAATGGCAAAATGTTCTATAGTGAATTTTCTTTGTTAGATGTATACCAACAACACACAGTAGATAACAATATAGTACAATAAATACATCTTTCCCATTAAAATAAAGCAAATAAAAATAAACTTATAATTAACCATCTAATTATGTTTTTAGACAATACATAGATGATAGCTAAGTAAAACTCTAGGCATGTATGTGCATATGAAATACATGCAAGCCTTCTGTATCACCTTATGTGACATTCTAGGCACATGAATTTCAAAAGCTCCTACTCTCTTTTTAACACAAATCCCCTCCACACCCTTCCACCTACCTTCATCCACACATAATATGTAGTCCTCCTGGGGTGACATCTTTGTTATTTCTCTGCCATGTGGGGCCACAGGTCAGTGTGCTGCTGGAAGACTCCCCTGACTTCACAGCTGTCCCAGTGGCAAAAGATGAAGATTCTTACTGCCTCTGTGCCAATGGGAGGCACACCACATCCTGGTTGGTAACTCCCAAATCCTTAGGTGAGTGAAGACTCTGTAAGGGGACACTGTGCAGAAAGACTGAATGCAAAAAGGTTTCTTTAGTTACTTTCTTCTCATTGGACCCTCAAGCTCTGGGTCATGGCTACTTCTGGCCCATGCTTACCACCTTCTTAAACACAGGACAAAACCCTTGAACTACTCATAGAACTGAGGATACTTTGCAGATCTTGGGGTTTGTAGGGTGCCGAGTTCCTGGCACATCTGAGCTCAGCTCTATGGGCCATATGTTTCAGGGAATGTGAATTTCTCTGTGACTGCGGAAGCACGGCAGTCCCCAGAGCCTTGTGGTTCTGAGGTGGCCACTGTTCCTGAAACTGGGAAGAAGGACACAGTTGTCAAAGTCCTGATAGTGGAGGTGAGTGACATCTCATGATTGACATGTGCTGAGAATGGTGCAAGATTGACTCTATCTCATAGCAAATGGCAAGCTCATACTTTAAATCAGTGTGTTCTGTCTTCTTTCCTCTTCCTAATCTCTTTACTGGAGCCTGGAGGGGATGGCCTATGCCAGTTTATCTTCCTAAGCTTGACCTCTTTCTTCTGATCCTGTATTTTGTCTTTATTATCTTTCCTTGTCACCTTCATTTTGACCTGGCATCCTCAAATTCTCAAATGTTTATGCCATTCCTGAAACAGTGGAAAGTTAGACCATCTAATTCCAGTTCTGGCTCCTAAAGAAGAAAAGCTGTCTCACCTCGCCAAAAAATAAAAATAAAAAAATGTCTCGAACATCTTTATGTTTACACACTCAGTAATTTATTGAGTCTGGACTTTCTATCTTTTTGTCCCAGCCCGAAGGAATTAAGAAAGAACATACCTTCAGTTCACTGCTCTGTGCCTCAGGTGAGTGTCCTTTAGAACAGTAATAAGATAATAACTTACATCATCTACTTGGATCTCTTACAATATTTCTCTAAGAAAACCAGGATAGTTGAGTAGCTTGGTCTGTTTTTCCCCCTTGCAGTGGGATCAGGACCTGTCCCTGGTGCACGAGCTGGCTATTTGGACCCTATTCCCCATGGGATGTCTTGCCCAGGCTTGATGCCAGGAAAGGGGCTTGTTCCTGTCTCACCTTGATGTGCCATGCTTTGTTGACTCCCATGGGAGGCCTGCCCCTTTCTGAATGAGGAGTGGCTGGGGGGTAGACAGGAGTTTGGTGGAAGGAACTGAAAAAGAGGAGGGAGGGGAAACTATGGTTGGTATGTAAAATAACTGAAAAAAATAATTAAAGAACATCAGGATACTGTATACCTTATAGCCACTAAAATAAATCACCAAATTGAGTCACACAAATTATCAAGATCATTACTCACCTGATGAAGCTACCAAGAGTGCAGTCATGCTTCTGCTAGGACTTTAGAGGTCACTGTAGCCCTTTTCTAGAACACAGAACCTTCTCCTCCAGCTAATCTCAGTACTTAGAAAGTTATAGCTAAGAAGAGAATACCATCAAAATTTTCCTTAAAAAAAAGAAAGAAAGAAAGAAAAAAGAAAAGAAAAGAAAAGAAAGAAAGAAAGAAAGAAAGAAAGAAAGAAAGGAAGGAAGGAAGGAAGAAAGAAAGAAAGAAAGAAAGAAAGAAAGAAAGAAAGAATACAGAAAACATCTTAGGAAGGACAACGTTTCTTTTATATGAGGTTATAAATAAAAACAGAGGTTTCTATGGCCAAATAAATTCCATACATAAGCCAAGCTAAATCATGATGTGTATTAAACAAAACATTTTTCTTTAATAGTTGTTTCAATGACTTGTTCTTTTCATCCATGCTCCTCACTGGACACACTATTGCAAAAGGAATATAGCAATGTGTCACACAAAGGGAGCTTGCTGTCCCCTGTGAGGGACAAGCACAAAGGCAGAGACTGTCCACTCATAGGAATGACCACATGTCCAGCACCTGCACCAGTGAGTGGAGGAGTGCTTGTCCAAAATATATTTGTCAAAAGAATAAAGAAATTGGAATAATAGTTTAAATTTAATGTAAAATCCATTATTATATGAAAAGTTAACAAAAGAGATGAAATAAAGCAAATTTATTTGTAAAAGAGATAAACTAATATAACAGTAACTAATAAAGTGTGTAGAAGAAAATTATCATATAATGCTAAATCCTTTAAATGTTTTCCATGAAAGAAAGTTCATGAACAGGGTTACTGGAGATCAATTTTTAAAAACAAAGGACAAGGTAACAAAAACCCTATTCTTCCCATTGATCAATTCTGGTTCTCCTAATATTTATTTCTTACAAGGCAATCTGGCCATCACCCCTGCCATACGAAAGACTTCCATGACAGCAGCATGGGAGTGATCAGTGAAACCTCCTAAGGCCAATCAGGGGGAACCAGGAATAACAAAGGCCATCTCAGAATGTATCCATTTACTTATTCTGACATGTTGGAGGTTTATTCAAACATTGCCTTATTTTAGGTTTCCATAGCTAAGATAAAACACCATGACCAAAAGCACCTTGTAGAGGAGAGGTTTATTTCATCTTACACAGATACAGTCCATCATGAGGGAAGTGAGGACAGGAACCTGCAGGCAGGAACTGAAGCAGAGTTATTGGGGAGTGCTGCTTTCTGGCTTGTCTTCCCTGACTTGCTCAGTTTGCTTTCTTATACACCTGACAGGACCACCTGCTCTGATGAGGACCACCCACACTGGGCTAGGCCCTGCCACATCGATCATTAAAAAGAAAATGGCCCAAGACCTGCCTACAGACTGATTTTATGGAGGCATTTTCTCAATGGAGATCCCTGTTTTCAGAAAACACTAATTTATGTCAAAGTTCACATACAAAAAAAAACAAAACAAAGCAAACAAACAAACAAACAAAAACCTCAAAGCAGATTATACCTAAACCAAAGTTCAACCAATAAAATTATTTTCCTGTGTTTATTAAATAATCTAGTAAGGCATCAATAGGAGCCTCAAAATTCCTTTTGGAGATGCTTTGCTTCAATACAATCAGTGATGACAGCAAATGCAATACAGCTTGGCAAGCCAGTAGTACCAGGAAATGTGGATTTGTGATATTTACAACAAGATCGCTTTTCTAGAGAGGAAAGAAGTCAAAGCTTAAGACACAGTTCTAAGCGACTGGCCTCAGGGCATTTTAGAAGTTCTGAGTACTGAAATAATCATGTGACTGTTTGTTTTGTTTATTAAGATGCTGGCATATCTGAAAAATTGTCCCTGATGCTCCCATCAACAGTAGTGAAAGATTCAGCCAGAGCCCATTTCTCTGTGTTGGGTGAGTCATTCCGTCCCTAGAGGACTTGGGACAATAGTCACTACCACTGCCTGATCCCCACCGTGATTCCAAGTGTAGTTTTTGAACTACTACACTTGAACTTTTTGATATCATTCTTCCATCTCTAACCCCTCAATAGCCACTGCGTTCCCAGCACACCTCACCCTTGAACTTCCTTCACATCATTGGGAAGTGATTCTATTAGAGATGTTATTTTGTTCTTGATGATAACGGCTGTTCTATCTGATGCTGTAGATAACAGTCTTATTAAATAAGAAACACAGAGCCAATTACAGAGTTAAAATCCCAAGAGGTCAGAGAAATAGCTGAGAGCTGCCTTTCTTATCCTTAGCTGTCACTGTCGTCCTTCCCCTCAGAAAGAGGCCTGCTTCCTGTGTGTCTGTTCTTTTTATTGACTTTCTGTTCTACCTTCTCATTGGTTGAAACCCAACCACATAACCTCCTCGTCACTGACTGTCTATACAGACCTCCAGATCTTCTAAGGTTGGTATTGAGATTAAAAGTGTGTGTCCCCATGCTGGCTGTACCCTTGAACACACAGAGATCCTCCTGGCTCTACCTCACAAGTGCTGGGATGGAAGGCGTGCACTACCACCGCCCAGCTTCTCCTATGGATTGCTATTAGATCTGACCCTCAGGCAACTTTATTTATTAACATACAAATAATATCACATTTCAGTACAAATAAAATATCACCATATAATGTTACATCTCTCGCTTCCAGGTGGTATCTTGAGTACAGCCATAAAAAATACACAAAATCTTCTTGAAATGCCCTTTGGCTGTGGGGAGCAGAACATGGTGCTTTTTGCTCCTAACATCTATGTACTGAAATATCTGAATGAGACCCAACAGCTGACTGAGAAGACCAAGTCAAAGGCCATCGGCTACCTCAATACTGGTCAGTAAGGCTTAGAAACTCCACTTTGTTCTTGTGAATGGTCTCTCTAGTAATGGGCTTAGCACTGGAGGGGGAAAGCTGAGCAGGGTCCTCAGTTGGTCAGTCCTCTAAGCCAGAGAGTGTGAGGGCCTCTGTGGCTTCAGACTGACATCCTGTCCTTCTCTGAGCATCAGTTTCTTCAAAACACACCCAAAGCCTTCCATTCCAGGCTACCAGAGGGAGCTGAACTACAAACACAAGGATGGCTCCTACAGTGCCTTCGGGGATCAAGGCGGCAAGAGTGAAGGAAGCACTTGGTAAGAGAAGTCCACTATGTGTCAGGCTTGCTCCACTCTTGGTCCTCATGGCAACTGTACATGTATCTAATGTCATGGGATACAGCTGATGCCAGGGCTTGAGACACACATGTTTGAGGTATCGGGAATACTAAGAACAGAACTGAAATTGTCTCAAGGCTCATCTGCCTTGAATCTGTACCACCTGTTTTACTCAATTCAGTATGCTGGCTTTTCCATTCCTCCATAGGAGCTTTCATCAGTAAATACCTAGCTATGTATTGCTGAGCATCAAAAGAAGTTCATAACAGAGTCTCTAAAAACTGATACCACTCTTCATATGGCCTTGCATTGCATAAAAATGTGTTCTTGAGATAAAACACACAGACATTACAGGTGAAAAATGACATAGAAACCAATAGAAACAGGAAGTAAGCCAAGGAGAGAAATGTACATTTTGAGGCAGAAAACATGTGGCAGGTATTTTAGAAGAGAAGGTTTTTTTCTGATCTACAAGAGAAAATCATCAGAAGGCTAAGGGTGCAGGTGTTAGGAAAACAGGAGAGTGAGTGATGGAGAAGCAATGAGGAGCAGAGCAGGAAGCAGCTGGACCACAATGCATTGTCCACATCCAAGAGGACCAGGGATGGAAGACTACTTTGAAAGAGCAAGAGACACTGTCAGCTTCATGCGCTCAGAGATGCTTAGACTGATTACTCATGAGTGTGATCCAGACCCCTAGACCCCCAGAAACCCCTGTGTGAAGGTCCTGCATCAGAACAAAAGCCTTCATCTCCCCACTCTCCCTCCCCATCAGGCTCACAGCCTTTGTGCTCAAGTCTTTTGCCCAAGCTCGAGCCTTCATCTTCATCGATGAAACACACATCACCCACGCCTTCACCTGGCTCTCCCAGCAGCAGCAGGACAATGGCTGTTTCAGGAGCTCTGGAGCGCTGTTCCACAATGCCATGAAGGTGACGTATTTGGAACTACTTATAAGCATGGTGACCTAATAATAACATCTGAAAGTCAGGCAATACTCCTTACCACTGGGATGAACAACCCTTTAACCTAGGGATGTACTTTTTCATAATGGGGCTGTAGTGAGAACTTCCATTGAATATGAAGGATTAACTATAAGCAGGGAAGACATATTTGATGGATTGTTTGTTGTATACTTTACCTAATTCATTCCTTTTGTTTACAGGGTGGAGTAGAAGATGAAGTGACTCTGTCTGCCTATATAACCATTGCCCTTCTGGAGAGTTCACTCCCAGACACAGTAGGTGCCACATTGCTTCTCTAGCTTCCCAAACTAGTGTAAAGTTTGTGTTTCCTATCCTCTCTAAAGCCAGATGGCGTGTTGCATTTTAACAATATTTTTGCATTTATAATATTCCATTAATGAGCATCTGCCTGCTCGATGAAATCTTGGATATGCTCCAAAAATCAAGCCAAAAACATGGCCTCTAATACTGTTTACTTATTAGTCTATATTTAATTGGAATATACTTTATGAAAAGGAATGGCTCCCAAAGATGGAAAACAGATAGACAGTTGATCAATGACAGAAGATAGGAAGATAGAAGGAAAGGAGGGAGGGAAGGAGAGAGGAAGGGAGAAAGAAAAAAAGAAGAGTGGAGGGGAATGGAAGGATTCATTTGAAAACCATAAATGTCTACATCCTCCATGGTTCTTCCAAGGCCTGCTAGGACACTTTTTCATATTGCTCAGGATTCATTGTTCTGCCAACAGGAACCTGTTGTCTCCAAAGCACTGACCTGCCTGGAGTCATCCTGGAAGACAATAGAGCACAGTGGAAATGGCAACTTTGTGTACACCAAGGCACTGCTGGCCTATGCTTTTGCTCTGGCAGGGAACCAGGACAAGAGAAATGAAATCCTAAAATCACTTGACACTGAAGCTGTAAAAGAAGGTACAGATGTGTGTTATTGTGTTCGTCTCTAACCAGTTCCAGTGACAGGAAACAGAGGAGTATACAGTGTGTGGAAACAATATTACATTTTAGTTCTGTCTCTATGGCACACTGAGGTTTCTCCTTGGACTGATACATTAGGAAATTAGCCTTTCTTCTGTACACAAACACTTCTCTTCAGTACTTTCTCCAGGTATGACCCAAATCAACAAATGTAATATTACAGTAGAATGCACACAATACCAACTACTGTAACAAAGGTACATGTACCTAAACTTAACTTTCCTCTCTGATACACATAAACCTGTCTATAAAGACTATAAAGAACAGGAAAAAAGAAATGATGTTTCAAGGTTTTGCTCCTTCAACTGCAGTTCTGAAGCCAATGGGAAACTTCCCTGAGTCATTTGGACTGAACACTGAACAAGTGATGTTTTGTAGGGTGTGAGGGAATTAATGAATGAAACAATCAAGTCTGCTCTTGTCTTCTCACCAAATCTGCTGGAGCATCACTTAGGGTGTAGTTTAGTTAATACCTTAGGAATTTCTGTCTTCATATCTTTCTCAGTTGTACAGTATCACAGCAACAGCAGATTTTTTTACTGGTAATAATAAATCTGGGGATATTGTGAGTGAAAACTTTGAAAACTACAGCAACCTTCTATTTCCTTCTTTCTAGATAGAGACATACGGTCATTTATTGGCTTCTCCCCCATCTAGTTATTTCTCTATTTTTACCCTAAGACAACTCCATCCATTGGGAAAGAGCTCAAAAACCCAGGAAATCCGAGAGGTATCTGTACAAACCACAGGCTCCCTCTGCTGAAGTGGAGATGAATGCCTATATCCTCCTTGCTCTCCTCACTGCCCAGCCAGCCCCAGCCCCTGAGGACCTATCACTGGCAGTGCGCATCGTGAAGTGGATCACGAAGCAGCAGAATTCCCGTGGTGGCTTCTCTTCCACACAGGTCGGTGACCTTCCTTAAGAGTCGATGCAGTGAAGGGATTTGAACAAGAGATGCAGGATAAGAAAAAAGGAGAAAAAACAAGGACATGTTACTCATGGGTATTTTAAGTCTATAGGAAATGAGGGATGGTACATTCCATATAAATTCTTCTAGTTCCTATGTTCAGACACAATAATTCTCTTCATACCACATTTAGTGAAACCGGCTTATGTTGCTAAGAACTCTACCGCAGACCCAAACTTTTATAGAAAACAATGGCAAAAACCCTCAAGTGCACAGAATCCTATACACAATCTCTAACTATAATAGCACGTAGAATACCTAAGAGATGGTACTTAAATTAAACTGACATCTTTATCATGCTATGGCCCATAGGTACGACCTTTTCCTCTCTCCTGACAAACTCTTTTAATCTTATGTGTAGAAAAATTGCCCTCAGGTTTTCCCCAAGCTAGTAGAAACTCCTGCTGCCCTGCTTTATCTCTCAATAGCTGGAACCAATCAAGAATGTACACCATTTGCTTTATCAGCTAGTCAGTATAATTCATGAGGTGATACTTTCCAAAAATATACACCTACCATAGTGTCTATAAATGATGCTCCTGGTATTCAGGACATATATGGCAGAGTTACTCTCCAGAGAGGGATAGTGAGGAGGTCAGTTCCCTCTGAAGGAGAATAAGGTACAAACAGGAGCCTTCCATGACCCTAGTCACCCTGCTTTGCACTCAATTCTTCCTCTCTTTCACCTCAACAGGTAGTCTGCACTGAAATAACAGTACAACCCTCACTGCACATTTCTGTTCTCTTGTTGAGCTCTGCAGTCAGGATAGCGTCTGGAGCTGACTTGGGATAAGGAGGGATCCTGTGGCAGAGATCCTCTCTAGAGCGTGGAGTACATCCCCTCAGAGTGTGCTACCCAGGAGCAAGGCGAGGAAGGGCTGCACTAGATCACAGTTTTACTTTATTTGATAAGATTGGATTGTGACTGGCACTTGGCGACCATGTTGATGTCTCTTCAGAGTTCATCAGTGCGGAAGAGAGTTTGGTGATGAGAGCAAGAACGTGATTTTGTTGAAAGATGCTGGGCATCTTCTCGGGAATCAAGGACAAAGGAAGAAAACCAGAATATGCTAGGAGGAAAATCTAAGTTGTATTTATTCTTTGTACTGGTTTGGGGAATTTGCATATGCAAGGGTGCTCTGTGTAAGGAAGGAAATTATGTGGATGGTTTTGGTTTGCTAACATTTCCTAAATTAAAGTCTGGAGATCAAATAACTAGAGAGAGAACCTCATGACACTTTTGTCACAGATTTGAGAAGAGCCTGAGCTATCATTAACTTTCACACTCATCCCTCACAGGACACGGTGGTGGCTCTTCATGCTTTGTCCAAGTATGAAACAATTACTTTTGTCAGAAGCCAGAAAACTCCTCTGGTGACCATCCAATCTTCAGGGACATTTTCCAGAAAGTTCCAAGTAGACAACAGAAATCACCTATTACTACAGCAGGTCCCACTACCAGACATCCCAGGAGACTATGACATCAATGTGTCAGGGGAAGGATGCGTGTATGCTCAGGTAAGATTCTGGGGAAGTTGTGAATAAATAGCTGGGACCCTCCTTCCCCCAAATGGAAAGTTTCCCTCTGTCTACCTGCACACATTATGTTCAAATTGGGAGAAATCCATCCAAGGATCCAGTGCAATGGAGGTAAATTATTTCTATTCACTACTTGTCAGACAACGCTAAGATACAACGTGCACTTGGAGAAACAGGAGTCTGCATTCACTCTGCGGGTACAGACAGTACCTCTGACTTGTGATAACCCCGAAGGCCACAACAGCTTCCAGATCTCACTAGAAATCAGGTATGAGCCTCTGTCTCTCTCTTGGCTACTACAGTGGTGTCTTCCTAGAACTCTTCACAGAATGGGTTCAGAGATATCTATAACAAGGCTCTTCATTAGGATTTTGCTTTGTCAAAAAATGAATACTTGACTCCAGCAAGGCAAACAATGAAGAATTGTAGAATTATAATCTCTAATTAGTCTACCTTTGGGGTTCCTTTCTTACCCACTATCATAGTAAAATAATAGATTATTTTTTTCCATGATACTACAATGTGGCCTGTTCTTCACCAACAAAGGCAAGCCTTCCTGGTCCTTTAAGATTCCATTTTTCTAGAGGGAAAAAAAAAACATATTCTGTTCTTCTGACACTAGTCAAAAGCTTCGTATAAATATAACCAGCAATGGGTTCTAACTGCGAAAACTGAAGGGTCTTACCTGGAAAGTAGACATCCACAGTGTAACTTATGATCTTGTTTCACCACAGTGTGATGGAATGTAGCTTTTGTTTTGTTTTGTTGTTGTTGTTGTTTGTTTGTTTTGTTTTGTTTTGTTTTGTTTTTTACTCTTTGGGGGTCTTCCACCCTGCTGCCAAATAAATACATGGAGACTTATTCTTACTTTATGAATGCGCAGCCTCAGCTTGGCTTCTTTCTAACTTCACTTAAATCATCCCATTTCTCCTTAACAATTTTTTGTCCCTGGGTTTTTTACCTTTCTTTATTCTGTAAATCTTGCTTTCCTTCTTATTCAGTGGCTGGCTATGTGGCTGGTGGCTTGGTCCCTGGCTCGAGTCCTCCTCCTCCTCCGCTTTTCTTGTCCCTCACTCTTATTCTCAAGCCTAGACTTCTCCTCCTATATGCTCTCTCTGCCCACCAGCCCCACCTATCCCTCCCTCCTGCTTAGCTATTGGCCATTCCCCTCTTTATTAGTCCAATCAGGTTTTCAGGCAGACAAAGTAATGCAGCTTTACAGAGTTACACAAGTGCAACATAATAGAATGCAGCAAATCTTTGCATCATTAAACTAGTATTCCACAATTTTGGTGGGTGTGTATGTGTGTGGGTGTGGGTGTGTGAGAGAGAGAGAGAGACAGAGAGACAGAGAGAGAAAGGGACAGAGACAGAAACAGAGGTCAACTGCAGTTTTCAGGTTCCATACATATTAGTTGTTTGAAAAAGGTCTCTTAATAGTCTAGGACTTAGCATATTATGCTGGCTTGATGGCACATTCCATGGATCCCTCTATTTTTAAGGAACTCTACAGATGATATTGTTATTCCGTCTGTTTTCAGAATTATTTATATTGACAGTAAAGGCCATATATGTTAAAGTATAGAAAAATCACTCAGGGCACATCAAAAATTACTACTGAACCTCAAAAGAGGCAAGATTCAAAGTATTAAAAATACTCCTTCCATTCAATTCTCTGGTCTGCAGTTACACAGGCAGCCGTCCATCCTCCAACATGGTGATTGTTGATGTGAAGATGGTTTCTGGTTTCATTCCAATGAAACCAACAGTGAAAAAGGTAGGTAGACAATGTTTTGATTTTCTGTAACCTCAGACCAGGAATGTGCCAACATCATCACAATAATGCCAACCTGAATCAAAGCAGCATTAGTACTAATTTGACAAAATTGGATTTATAAAATTCTAAGTGTAGGTATGAATTGTGATAGTGGCCAGCAGAATTAATATAAGGAAGAAGTCTGAGTTCATTGAGTTCACAATCTAGCTAACAATAATTTTTAAGGCATAATGAAGCTTGTCAATAATGATTCAGGGGAAAATATTATGAAACACCAAAATTGTAGATGTGGTGTTTGAAGAACTTTGAAAATTAACAAAAGCTAAGATCAAGGGCAGAGTACACAGAAAGATACTTGCACAGAGAATGTGAGGTAAGTGAGTACTATCAAATGCAGGAACACTTCACCTTCTAACGAAAGTCAAAAATACCGATTACTAAGTCAGGTCGTATCCTGTCTGGCCTCTATTGGAGTCGAATTCACAGTCTTCTGCATGTATTTTCATTCTTGTTGGAAAGTCTCCTCCAACTCACGTTAAGGAACTGGTGACATCTCTGTCTATCATACTCCATGCCTCAGTTCATTTGCCTTCTTCATCCCCAAGGCCTTTGCCTTTTTAGTAACACGGTGTTTTCTCTCATTCCAGCTTGAAAGATCAGAGCACGTGAGCAGAACAGAAGTGAGCAACAGCAACGTCTTAGTATATGTGGATCAGGTGAGGGTCGTTCCTGACTCCCCAACTATGTCTAGGTGGACAGTCCTTGGTTTATGTAGGTCAGATGAGGGTCCTTCCTGCCTCCCTAACTATGTCTAAGTGGACAGTCCTTGATCTATGTAAGTCAGGTTAGCAGCCTTCCTGCCTCCTCAGACATGTCTAAATGGGTCTTTGGGAAACTTAAGGCAAAAGAAAAGCAGTTCTCTGGGAAGTATTTTAGGGAGGCGCCTTTCCTCTGTCATACTAGATGATGTTTGAAATTTTCTTTCTCTGGCCTGGAGACATGGCTCAGCAGTTAAGAGCAATTACTGCTCTTGAAGAAGACCAGAGAACAATTCCAGAACCCACACCAACTCATAACTGCCTGTAACTCCAGTTCCAGAGAATGTGATTCCCGCTTTTGGCCTCCAATAGTATATGAATGCATACATACACAATCTTCATCATTATCATCATCATCATCATCTACAAACCTTGAAATTGTCTTTCTACATTACTGGCTTTCCTTGGACTTTTCATTGGGTCTCAAGTCATCAGGTCAAAGGTCTTAACTCTCACAATGGACAAAGCCCTACATCACACATTAAGGAGGAATATGGATTTGGGGAATAGTTTAATAGGCCAGAAAAGTTTCCTATACTCCCAGGAGCCTCTTCTTCAGTTCCTCATGTCTCTACTCTAAAGTCCAATCATCGTCCACATATGTGAGCAGTTATAAACACAGTGACTGTGAGGTTAAATGCTATCCATGCATAACTGTTTCTCAAATACCAAGGACTGAGTGATGCTGAAGAAAAACAGTGGCCACTGCTGTGATGTGATTCTGGATTACTTTTCTCTCTTTGCCAGGTGACCAATCAGACACTGGCCTTTTCCTTCATCATTCAACAAGACATCCCAGTGAGGAACCTGCAGCCTGCCATTGTGAAAGTCTATGACTACTATGAGACAGGTGAGCAAGGAATTAGGAAGCAACTTGAAGTTTTTCTTTTTTCCTTTTCTTCCTTTTTTAAAGACAGTTTCTCAATATGCAGCCCAGGCTGACCTCACACTCTCAATCCTCCTGACTCTGCCTCCAAAATGCAGATATTACTTGTATATATCATAACACACAGGTTTTAAAACAATTATTTTTCATACATAGACTCATTATGTGTGCCAGACTGGCCAAATAAACTCTTAATAAAAGAATGTGAGTATGACAAACATTTATAAGATCTCAATTTATTCAGCCACTGATTTCTTGTTCCTACCTGTTTGTCCAAACAATCATATGTGACCAAACATGTCTAAATAACTCAAGGGACCAAACGTTTGACATAGAAGTGTCTATACTTAGATAGACAAAAATCTTCTTCTGAATATAGCAACGAAAAGATGAAGAATTACACAAAGAATTATAGTAGGAATAAAAAGATGAGAGAGAAATGTAGCCTGAGTGGTCATTGATAACCAAAGAGAGAGAGCAAAGCCAGAGCTGGAGAATTAAATGGGGGGTTTCTGTGCCAAATGTTTCACAATAGAAGAGTTCAAGAAATACTAAAGGAAAAAAATCAGAACTATAGAAAGGCATCTGAGAGGATACATGTCTCCATGGATCACTCCCTGTATTCTGCTTAAGCACAGTAGAATAAGCACACTTCAATATTCTCAATAGGGTGAATTATTCTGGTGTTGTTGCACATTTGCTTATTTATTTCTTAAGAGAATGGCATGCCACAGTGCCTGTGGAGGTCAAAGGGCAATGAGGAGAAATGGTTACTTGCCCTCTGCCATGTGGGTCCTGAGGACTGAACTCACTGTGGTCACTAAGCATGGCAACAAGCACCTTTCCCCACTGAGCCATCTTGCCAGCCCAGGGTAAAGGTGTCAACCACTGGCTTCAAGGGGAATATTTCCTTTGCTTGGTTTGTCTGATGTCCCCAGAGAGAAGACTTTTCAGCAATCATCCAGGTTCTGATGGAGGAAACTGGTCAGTCCTAACACATCAACTGTGCTTCACAAAGTGCTCTAGCATCCAAACTCCCATTCTCAATTTTTTTCTCCATGTCTTTCAGATGAAATGGTTTTTGCTGAATACAGCGCCCCCTGCAGCTCAGGTGAGCTCTTAGTACTCCTTGCCACAAGCCTTCCTCTGACCTCTTTCCCTTCAAAACTACCCAGAACTTTTGTTAGATGAGCTCAGAACCCACTCACTGTGTGAAAACACAGCATGGTACACCTTGGGATTGGCACACTAACCCTGGAATACTCCTCTAACTTTCTTACCAAAGTATATCGTAGCTTATGGTAGAAAATCCACTGGATGCCATTCTCTACCATGGCCAGTTTGCTTTCCTGCAGAAAATCGTGCTGTCTGTACCCAGTTAGAATTGAATCATCTGACATGCTGCTTTCTTCTCTCCACATACACAGAGAAACAAAATTCTTGAAATTCATATCTGAGGACAAGACATTGCTAGAATCCTCAAACCCAGGAACCTTCAAGATGGTGATTTTTGTTTGCCTCTGCAATACAAATACTGAAAATGTGTGGTAAATAAATGCCTAATGATAATGATAAATCTGTTGATTTATGTAATGGAAGGTGTTGTGGTTATAATGCAAAATATCCCCCACAGGCTTGGGTGTTAAAGCAATTGGTCAGTCCCAAGCTGGTGCTATTCTGTGAGTTGGTGAAATCTCTTGGATACAGGTCGTAGATAGCAGTAGGGGTGAAGCTTGACAATTCTAGCCCAGTCAAGATTTTTCTGTTTCTTGATCCATAAACAATGAGAAATTCATTTAATAAATTCTTGCATCTTGGACATAAGCATTCCGACCACTGTGCTTTCCTCATCATGATAGGCTATATTCCCTTGACCAGAGAACCACCAGCTGATGGCCAAACGACATGATAGGCTGTATCCACTTGACCTGAGAACCACCAGCTGATGGTCAGATCTTTAAACACATGAGCCCTTGGGGGCATTTAACATTCAAGCCCTACCAGTAGTTAGTGTCTTAATTAGGGTTTTTTCTATTGCTGTGAAGTGACACCATGACCACAGCAACTCTTATAAACAAAACATTTAATTGGGATGGCTCACTAACAGTTTCAGAAGGTCAGTCCATTATCATCATGACAGGCAGATGTGGTGCTGGAGCTGAGAGTGCTACATCTTGCAGGCAACAGGAAGTCAACTGACTGTCACAGTGAGTGAAGCTTGAGAAAAGGGGCCTCAAAGCCCACCGACACAGTGACACACCTTCTCCAACAAAGCCACACATTCTAATGGTGCCACTCCATTTGTGGACAATTTTCTTCCAAACCACTACAGTTAGCCTGTTGTTCTGAAGACTGTGGCAAGGCTTAAAGGCTACCTTCAGAGGTAGAATTCAAAAGAGAGAAAGAAAAGGACATAATTCCCCCAGTGACCTTCCTTGCTCCCATTGGTCAATCCTTTTAAAAGTCCCACCACCTCCCAATTACACCACAGGCTGAGGGCCAAGCCTTTAACACATGGTCCCACCTCTCAAGGCCTTAGTTCCTAATGTGGCCTTTTGGGAGGTGATGGGAATTTTAAGAACTTCATGGTGTCCTCATAGAGCTGGTGGGACCTGGCTCCTGCTCACTGGCTTTTTTCTTTCATACCCATGAGGTAAGTACATTACTTACCTTTGCTTTGGTTGGTTATGCACTGTGACCTCTGTGCTCCCTCACCACAGGACCTAAAAGAGCAGGAACAGTCAATGACTCAACCTGAAAAGTCTCCTGTCTAAGTTGATTGTGGCAGACAACTGGTGCAGTAACAAAGGCTGTCTTAACAAAAACACAACAGCAATGATTATTTATGCCACTATGAGACTGGAGATATGGGTTGAGATTAATTTATCAAGGGTTTATTTTATTGTAGAAGCTGGTGGGATCATTTAAAAGCAGGGGTTATGAGACTCATGGTGGTGGCCCATGCTTTAAGTCCCAGCTCTCAGGAGGCAGAGGCAGGTGGAACTATGTGTTTGAGGCCAGCCTGGTGTGATCCAGGACAGCCAGGGATACACAGAGAAACTCTATCTCAGAAGAACAAACAAACAAAAACCAAACCCAACAAAAAAGGCAGTGGCTGTGTAACCGATGCGGTGTAGGATAACAACAATGGCGGCTGGAGCTGTGTTGGGAAGGTCACAACTGGTCTGTCTCAAGTAAGCTTCTACTTCTTAAAGCATTTTTATTTAATTTTTAGGGAACCAAAATTGGTTGGGACAATACAATAAGTTCTAAAACAAAATTAAATTCTCCTGAGAGATTTTAACAATAGAAATTAGACCTAGCTGCCTATGCAATTTTTTCTCTTCTGGAATCCACTTCTGTAATGAGACAGGGTCAACAGCGTGTTTCCAGAGGCATTATGCATCTTACTTTGAGGTGGAATTAGGAATAGGAGACTATTCAATCTAGGCTACGTGCAGGTGACTGGGATTTAAAGAATGAATGCTGTTGTGAGACACGTGTGAGCAATGCTGCATGCAGGGCTCAGGTTCTATGCATCCTGTTGTAGTTTAGTGTGTGTTCCCTGTTTGCTCCTGTTCTGGTCACAGCAGCTGATTCCTTTTTCCCCCAGCACAGTAATGAAAGATAACCAGGTTACTACAGGGTGGCAGCAAAGATTAAAATATAAGTACTGCTCTTTCATTAACACCATATAAGAAAGTAAGAAATGGACAACATGCTCCAGTGGACGGCCCCATGCCCACATGACAGCTCTGACTGGACTCAGGGGACTATAAAAGAAGAAAATCAAAAAGAAGAGGAGGAGGAGAAGGAGAACATGACGTTGGGAGGGGAACATGAGGTGGATGATATGATCAAAATATACTGTATAAATATATGAAATTCTCAAAGGATGAATAAAATAAAATGGCCAAAAGGAAGAGAGACAAGGAAAGGAAAATAAGTGTGGAATGATAAAATGATAAAAAAAAATGCAGCAATAATGTATCAAGTGTAATGTTTGATTCTCTTTAACTTACCAAAGACAGAGGGACTAATTCCATACTGGAACAGTGGTCCAGCCCATGGCATTGCTGGACAGGAGTCAGGACCTGTAGCTTCAGGAAATGCTCCTTCCCACTCCATGACTTTCGGTGACTAGTTGACCTGCTGAAATGCAGATGTAGTTTTCAAATTAGGTCCCTGGGCTTTTTCTGAAAGGACACTAATTGTGTGGGAAAGCTCTACCCTCATGATCTAATTTTTGCCCAAAGACCTCCATCTCTCAATACCACCATGTTGGGAATTAGGGCTTCCAAATATTGAGTCTGTGACAGTGTTGGGATCATAATCAACAGCAGAGTCACAGGGACAGAATAATGTGACTCCCACACACTGAATCGGCTATTTAATAATATAACTAAACCTACTGAGTCCTCCCTTGATTTTTATAAACAGAAAAGTTCAGGTCAAGTATATAAAACTCTAGACTGAATTATAAAGTCCATCAAAGCCAATTCCCAGACATCAGCCAGTGTACAGAGAAGGGAGGCTGACATCCTTGAGGAAACACCCTGGTGACCCCAAACATGTACTCTGTCAATGTTTCTTCATTAAAAGGACCTCAAACCTTTATCAGGGTAAGTGTACACTCAGGAGAAAGCAGTAATTAGATCCTTAGAGAACACTGGACGCAGACTTTAACATGACGCTAGTTTCGGGAAACAAAATATCATTGGAGCCCTCCAGTAGAAGGAAGAGTATATGGGGATGGGGGATGATAGTTGGGAAATATCTTAATATTAAACTCCACTAAATTGTAAAGTCTAGAGGAAATAATAAATTTCTAAGCATGTACATGACTGATAAAGTATATGCATTTCTAGGCGTATATGTGACTTACCAAGACAACATCAACAATGTACACAGATCTAATGAAATGATCCACAGGGGATAGTTATTGACAACCATGCTAATCGTGCTCATTAAAAATGTGTGAATTCTTATATTAGTGGGTGGCCAAGGCCAGACTCATGCCTCAATGTCCCTTGGTGCCAAAGCTCAGAGTGCAGCATTTTTAAAGACAAAAACCACAATTACATCAGTATCTGAGTGGAGATCAGAGCAACATCTGTCTTTTTGCAGGACTTGATGGTATCTTGCAGACACCACATGACAATTATTTTTGACATACACATACTCTTAATTATTTAATTTTATGTGTTAGCCGGCTCAAACATCAAATATTTTGGTTAGTAGGGCTGGACTGTGGTCACGTCACAGACAGTCTCAAAAGCTTTGCCAAGGAGTTTGTGGCCCTGGGGGTTTGAGGGAGAAGGTGGTAGGCTGAGGAGTGTGGAGGTAGAAACAAACTAGTCAGGACAAGACAGCATCACCTTAGCCATTTCACTATAATGAGCAAGGAAACTGAAGTATAATAATCTTCTAGCAGGAATAGCTAAAGACTAATTGTGTAGAAATCATTAGAAAAGGACTAACAAATATCTTTCACTGTTCCATAAAATAGAGAAAGAAGGAATGCTTTTTAACTTCTGTGAATAGAAGGAAATGCTCAGATAAAACACTTCTACAATCAGTATTACCCTGACACCAAAACCAGATAAGGAAACAAGCAAAAAGCGACTATTTCTTTTGTGAACATAGATACAAAAGTCCTCAAAAATTCATAGATTTAATTTCATTTTAAAAAGATCATGCACTAAGATTAAGCTGACTCTTGTTCTTGAATGTAATGATGGCTCAACAAATTAGTAAGTGTTCTGAAGCACATGATCATTTATTTCAATCCAGGTAGAAAGTGATTGACAAAATCAGGTCTTTATCCATCATAAGAAGAACTGAAGAAACAGAAAGAACACATAACTGTGTAATAAAGTCTGTGTACAACGACCTGTAGGCATCATTCTGTGGAATAGAGGAGAGCTGAAAACAATTTCCCTAACATCAAGAACAAGAAAAAGACTCAATTCTGCCCATTATTATTGGATAAAATATTTGAACTCCACTGGGTGTGATGGAGCAAGCCTTTAATCCCAGCACTCAGGAGGCAGAGGTGAGTAGATCTCTGTATTTTTGAGCCAGGCTGGTCCACATGAAGTGACCCTATCTTGAAGAGAAAAGAAAAGAGAAAAAGAAAGGAAAAGGTGCCTGAAATTTTGGCCTGAGCAAATAAAAGGACTCAAGTAGGGATCAAATGGACAGATTACCCTTTTTGCAGATGATAATGGTCTTCAAAGAACCTAAGACTCTATCAGATGACTTTTATATCTGATAAATATTGTCAAAAATTAGTAGGATGAAAACTCAAGGTATAAATATTTCATTCATAATAGCCCCAAATAATGAAAAACCTGAGTATAAACATAATCAAAGGCATTAAAGACCTCTCTGAAGAAAACCATAAGTCCTAAAGGAAGATACTGAAGAGGATTCTGGAGGATAGAATGACCTCTCATGTCCACAAATCAACAAAATATTGTGAAAAATGACCATATTATTAGAAATCTAATACATTCCTTCTATTTACCCTCCTCACAGAAATGGAAAAGAAGCTAAACATTATAAAGAAACACACACATACACACATGGTAGGGGGGAGAAAACACTCAAGAAAGACAAAGAGAAAGAGACGAATATCCTGAATAAAAAGAGCAAAGCTGGGTCAGGTGGTGGTAGCACACACCTTTAATCCCAGCACTTGGGAGGCAGAGGCAGGCAGATCTCTGAGTTTGAGGCCAGCCTAGTCTACAAAGCAAGTTTCAGGAAAAGGCGCAAAGCTGCACAGAGAAACCCTGTCTCGAAAAACAATAACAAACAAACAAACAAAAGAGCAAAGCTGGATTTATTACAATAGCTGACGTCAAAATGCACTGCTGAGCCATAGAAATAAGGCCAATCGACTACAATCATCAGATTCTCCATAAAGGTGCCAAAAGCATACAAAGAAGAAACTATATTAAAAATCCTGCTGCATAATTCATGTGCTTCCATTTGTTTGGCTATTTGTCCCTGTGCTTTTCCAATCTTGGTCTCAACAATTCACACTCTTACAGTCCCTCCTCTTTCTCAACAATTGGACTACTGGAGTTCCACCTCGGGCCTGGCCTAGGATCTGTGAAGGCCCCAGCTGGAGCAGGCCCTCTGGATAAGTGAGACAATTGAATAGCTTGAACTGTTTGGGAGGCACCCAGGCAGTGGGACCTAGACCTGTCCTTAGTGCATGAGCTGGCTGTTTGGAACCTTGGGCTTACACAAGGACACATGCTCAGCCTGGAAGGAGGGGACTGGACCTGCCTGGAATGAATCCCCAGGGGAGTCTTGGCCCTGGAGGAGATGGGAATGGAGGGGAGAGGCTGGGGGAAGGTACGGGTGGGGGCAGGAGGGGGGAGGACAGGGGAACCCATGGCTGATGTGTAAAATTAAAACACAAATATAATAAATTTTTAAAAAGAAAAAAAAAGTCCTGCTGCAAAAACTGGATACCTACATCTAAAAGACTAAAACTACATCTCTATCCCTCACCCTATTACAAAATCAGCTTGTAATAGATTGAGGTCCTTAATGTAAGACTTTCATTTTAAACTTCTAGAAGACACGGGGAAACACATAAAGATTTTAATAGACTCTAATATCTCAGGAAATAATTACAGGTGTTGACAAACAGGGTTCCATGAAGTGAAGAAAGCTACTGAACAGCAAAGGAAGTAACTCCTAACAGGATAAGAAACAGACTAAAGGAATGAGAGAAAATCTTTTCCAGTTATTCATTTAAGAGGGAATTGATTCAAGAAAAACAGAGAGAATATATATATATATATATTAGAGAAAACATATAGACCTGGAAAATATAAAATCTATGACTCCTAAAGCAAATGCTCCTAGTTCCAGCTCTCAGGAGGCAGAGACAGGAAAACACAAGTTAGACCCAGCTAGGGCTACATAACAAGCTCATGGTCCACTTAAGCTATGTAGCATGTCTGACATATTTTTTTTAAGAAAGAAAGAAAAAGAAATCCTCCCCCCCCAAAAAAACATCTAAGTGCCAAGCAATCCCATTCATAAACACAAAAATTAACAGAACATTTTTTGGTTATGTGAGAAAATGTTCACCATGTTCACTCATTAAGGAAGTGGAAATCAAAAAGTAAACTGGAATGTTAACGTTCCAAGGCTTAATGGCTACTGTGAAAAAATAAATGCAATGGATGTTGGTGAGGAGGTGGAGGAAATGTGACTCTCTGCACTGTTGGTGAGAATTTAATTAGTCTGATCAGGCACCCTCTCCACTATTGCTAGGAGACTTAGCTGGGGTCATCCTTGTGGATTCCAGGGAGTTTTCCTCACACCAGGTTTCTCCCTTACCCCATAATGGCTCCCTCTATCAAAATATATCTTTTGTTGCTCTCCCTCTCCATCTCTTTCACAACTCAGACAATGTGATCCCTCATGTTACCATCCCCATTCCCTCCCCACTTCACCTCCCACCCCCAATTTACCCAGGAAATCTCATATATTTCCCTTTCCCAGGGCGGTCCATGGGTGTCCCTCTTAAGGTCCTCCTTGTTACCTAATTTCTCTAGGGCTGTGGGTTCTAGCCTGGCTGTGTTTTGCTTTACATCTACTATCCACTTATGAGTGAATACATACTGTGTTTGTGTTTCTGGGTCAGGGTTACCTCCCTCAGGATGATTTTTTTTCTAGCTCCATCCAATTGCCTGCAAATTTCATGATGTCATTTTTTTAACTGCTGAGTAATACTCCATTGTGTAAATGTACCTCATTTCCTTTAGCCATTCTTTAGTTGAGGGGCATCTAGGTTGTTTCCAGGTTCCAGACCTTAAGAATAATGCTACTATGAACATAGTTAAGCAAGTGTCCTTGTGATATGATTAAGCATCCTTTGGGTATTTGCCCAAGAGTGGTATCACTGGGTAGATTGATTCCCAATTTTCTGATTTCCATACTTATTTCCAAAGTGGCTATACAAGGTTGCACTCCCATCAGCAGTAGAGGAGTATTGTAGGGGAAGTTTTTTGAAACATAAATATGTGTGTGTGTGTGTGTGTGTGTGTGTGTGTGTGTGTGTGTGTGTGTGTTGTGTCTATCATGTGTTGTAATTTCTTTATTTATGTGTGATGGCATCTAGACAGGTTCCTTATATTGACCATTATTAACAGTGTAATAATATGGGCGGGAGAGATGACTTAGCAAGTAAGAGCACAAAGGACTCAGGTTCAATTCCCAGCACCCATATGGAAGTTCACAACCATCTGTAACTCCAATTTGAGGGAATCCAACACAATCCTCTGGCCTCTGTTGGCACCATGTATGCACATGTATACATACATACCGGCAAAACACTCATATATATATATATATTCTACTTTTAAAAACCAATGCAATAATAGTCATGGATGTGAAGTGGTCTGGAATGAGGACCTCATTCCATTCAGGTACACCCAGGAGTGGGTTACCTAGATCTCATGGGAGTTCTAATAAGTGGATAAGGGGGCACAGGGGACATCTGTGCTGTTTTCCATGCACATGACTGTACTGCTTTATATTTTCCCCAACAAGGTACAAGGGCTCCCACTTCTTCACACCCTCAATAGCTTGTTTTCATTTTGGGGGGTGTTTATTTTGGTGATTGTCATTATAATTAGAGTGAAATGGAATGTCATCATACTTTTGCTTTGCAATTCCAAGGTGGCTAAGAGTTGTTGAACATATTTTCCCTTACTTTTGGCCATTCATATTTGTTCTTTTGAGAAGGTGTCTATTCAGGTCATTTCTCCATTATTGATTGGATGACTCTGGCTGGTTTGTTGTTGCTGCTCTCCGTTCCTTTGCACACTCAGGATGCTCGTCCTCTCTGGAATGGACAACTGGCAAAGATTTTCTCCCACCTGTAGGCGGTCTCCACCCTGATGCCTGTCTCCCTTCTGTGCAGCTCTTCAGTCTCATGTTCTCCCATTGGTCACCTGTTTCTGTGTCTCCTGCTTCTGGGCTGCAGGAACTCTGCCTTGAAGTGTTCTCTTCGATGATTCCCTCCAGCAGATTCTAACTTTCAGGTCCTTCATTCAAATCTTTGGTGCAGTTTGTTTGATTTCTTTCCAGGGTGGGAGAAGTCACTTCAATGTTCTGCATGTGGATATCCAGCTTTCCTCCCTGCATTCATTCATTGAAGAGACTGTCCTTAATGCAAAGTACACTTTCAAACTTTATTAAATTAAGTTTGTTGAAAGATGTTGGCATTATGTCTGACACTTCCTTTGGTCCATGGGCCCATTTTTATCATTCTGGTTTTGTTTCTGTGGTTCTGTATTGTCCTGAAGTTAGCATTATAATGCCTCTAAATTTACTGGTTTTGCTCAAAATATATTTGCTTATTGGAGGTCTTTGTGCTTTCACATGAGTTTTAGGGCTTGGTTATTCTTTCTAGTTCTGTGAAGAATGTCATTAGTATATATATATATATCAATGGTATTTCAATATGGATCATGATCTGTAATACTGTTAGGTAGTATGGAATTTTCAATATGTTTAATTTAGTCTCTGACCATATTATATGTGTATATAATGTTTTAACCACATCAAAGCCTCTCCCATTGTTGTGGGATAATTGTTTTGTACACTGTGAAGATCTGTCTTTGCATGGGCACCTACTGATTGGTTTAATAAAGAGCTGAATGGCCAATAGCTAGGCAGGAGAAGATAGGAGGAATTTCTGAGGAGAGGTAGGAAGAGGAGGGGGAATCTAGGTGTGTGAATTTTGCCAGCAGACTCAGGTAAAGTCAGATATGTTGTACTGTGGAGAGGTAACTGAGCCATGTGGCAGAACGTAGATTAAAAATATGGGCTAATTAAGTTATAAGAGCTACTTGGAAACTAAAGTAAGCTAAAGGCCAAGTTTTCATAATGAATAATAAGTCTCCATGTCATTACTGGGACCTGGTGGTCCCACAAATGAAAGCTTGACCACATTTGAGAAAGATTGCCAAGCCCTGTAACCCTCTCTTATCCTCTCCCATTCATTCCTAGACCCTTCCCCTTCCCAAAAAATATCCTCCTACTTCCACGTCTCCCCTTTATTTTTAATGATCCATTTAATGTAACTAAGGTTGACTCTAAGAGCATGGGTGTGGGGCTATCTACTGGAGCATAGTGACTCTCCAGTGGCTCCCCAAGAAAAATTAGTCTCCCTCCCATAGCACCTATTTAAAACTCTTATCGCTCCCAATCCATGAACATGGGAAGCCTTTCCTCCCTCAGTGTCTTCTTCAGTTTCCTTCTTCAGTGTCATATAGTTCTCATTGCAGGGGACTTTATGTTCTTGGCAGTGTTTATTCCTAGGAATTAATTGTAGCTATTATGAATGTGACTGACTTTCTGTTTCTTTCTCAGTGAGCTAGGAGTATATTGAAAAGCTACTTATTTAATAGATTGATTATGTGTCCATCTGGATTGATCTATCAGTTCTAATAGACTCAGTAGAGTTCTTTTTTTTTTCTTTTTTCTTTTTTGGTTTTTTGAGACAGGGTTTCTCTGTATAGCTTTGCCTCTTTTCCTGAACTTGCTTTGGAGACCAGGCTGGCCTCGAACTCAGAGAGATCCACCTCACCTACCTCTACCTCCTGAGTGCTGGGATTAAAGGTGTGTGCCACAACTGCCCAGAACACTCAGTAGAGTTGTATGTCTTTTATATGTGTAGAAAGGCTTGCATCTACAAACAAGGATCATTTAACTTCTTCAATTCTTTTTTTATTGTCTAATTGTTCTGCATTAAATTTCTAGTACTGTGTTGAATAAGAACAGCAATAGAAAATGTCATGGTTGCAGTGATCATGTGGTGGCATGGGTCTTCCCGGCTGTTTTATCAGATCAGTAGTAGTGTGGCCAGCTCTGCATGCCCATTCCAGCTCCAGGTGGCCAGAGCAAGCAGAACCACCTGACTCCAGCAGAGCACAGCAGTGCTGGGGTGCACACAAGGCCCCATATCCCTTCAATTCTCCTTAGCCTGGTATGTGGAGACACAGTCCCACCTCTACCACAGAATGCTGCTGGCCAGGGTTCCTGGTGTGTGATGACCTCAGACATCAGTCAACACTGCTGCTCCAGAGCTGCAAGCAGCTGTGCAGATTCCATCTGCTGTGGCCTGGTCATCTGTGACCAGGAAGTGACTATTCTGAACTCCAGAGTTTCCTTCTCAGTGCAGGCCATACAGAACCTAAAAGAAGACCCCAAGGAACTCTCACCAGCTAGAGAAAAATTGACAAGAGGCTTTCAGGAAACTGCTTGAAAACACTGATGGCAGGAGTCTGAAAGCAATTACTAAAAAATATTAACTGAAAGAAGCTGAAAGCAAAACAGAGGACATTGCACAAGAAATGATGGGAAATCTACAAGTTATAGGAACTCATGAACATTAGCGAATTAGAACATTAGCTGTGGAACCTGCATGGGACTGTACTAGACCCTGTGCATATGGGAGAGAGTTGTGTAGCTGAGTCTGTTGGAAGGGCTCCTGGCAGTATGATCAGGATCTATCCCCAGTGCATGAGCTGGCTTTCTGGATCCCATTACCTGTGGATGGATACTTAACTCACCCTTGACGCACTGGGGAGGGGGGTGGTTCTGCCTCAACTAAATGTACCAGGCTTAGCTGTGCCCCATGGGAGAACTTACCCTTTTGGAGGAGGGGAGAAGGGCTAGGTTGGAAGGGTAGGCAGGTGGGAGCAGAAGGAGGGATGAGAGGGGAGATCAGCAGTTGGTATGTAAAATGAATAAATGGATTTAAAAGAGAAAATAGAATATAAAGCTAGGAAATGAGTAATTCAAAAAAAAGAAATCACTGTACTGTCAGTGTAGTGGTCTATACGTGTGGATTCTATCTAATGGATACAAATTTGTAGTGAATAATGAAAGATCTGATGTAAGATCTATAGAAACTGCTTTCTAGATCATATTGCTTCCACATTAAGAGAAATACCTAAAGGACATGACTACCTTAACAAAAGAAAGTCCATAGAGGTGTTAAAGTGGTCAATGTTCTATTTCATCAACACAGAAGTGAAGCCGGATAATTTGGGAATGGCTGGTCAGCTGACAGATACCCAGATAGAAAGGAAAACATTCTTGGACACATCCTTCTGGAATGGTACCCTGAGGTCATTAAGGCCAGAAGGCAGACATCTGGTCCCTGGACACAGCTGCTACAGAACTAGCAAAGGGAGTGGGGTGCCTCATTCTGACCTGCATGCCATGAAGATTTTATTTTCATTACTGAAAGAATCCTCAAAGACTTATAAAAGGATGCCAAAGAAATCTCAAGAATGGAGATTTCAACCACTATATTTGAAAAGAAAAGAAAGAAATCCCAACAAGGCCTTCCTCTCCTGGTTTATTGGCAATAATTTCTCCCCTGTTTGCAGAGCTAAAGGAGACAAGGCAGAAATGTGGAGTCCACGGAAGAGCTGGGAGGGGCCATACCATGGAGGGACCATGAGGGGCCACCACCACACACCAAAGCCACCAGTACCTGTGCAGGGACACACATAGTCCTAATTCTGACACAGTCAGATGAAGTCTATCAGATGTGGTGGAAATGGTGTAATTGTGCATGCCTGTAGTATAATCAGGCAGAAGGGAGGCAGTATAATCATGAGTTCCACACTATCTTATATAAAGCCCATGTTTTTACATGAGTATTTGAGAGTAATTGTAGGAAGGCATTCCTGGAAATTAAGAAGATACAAGTTGACATTGATTTTATCTCTTGACTTTCTCTAGCTTCCATGCTGGCTGTGGCTTGTTTGAGAGGATCCCAAGGTGGTGTTCATCTGCCTCAAGTTTCTGGAGGTTTGTTACATGCTCTTCCTCCTGGATACCTGTAGGAGAGCCTTAGGAAATAGAAAGCTTAGGTGGTGTTCTATTGAGGAGCCAGGGATTCCGGTTATCATGTAGTGAACAGGGCTTCAAGCTCTAGATTTGACATCTGGTCATACATGTGAAGATAAGGGAAGTAATGGCTCCTCCTGAAATACAGAAACTCTCTGCACACGTTTCCAAGAAACGTTGGTTTTAGACTTTTGTTTATCCACTAGCAATCCATGTGTTTACCAGGTCAGAGTCCAGACTGCCCTGAACACAAACTGTCATTTTAGGACTTCAGGCAGCACATTGGACCTAACAGTAAGATGGTGCTAGGTACCAAGACTGATGACCCAGATTCAATATCCAGGACCCCCAAGAAAGAAGAGAACTGACTCCTTCAAGTTGTCCTCTGACCTCCATATATATGTCATGGTGTGATTCCAAAAATCAGTGTAAAAACCAAAACCAAAGGGGAAGAAAACCACATTTGGTCAAAGCTGCATGTTCCACATCAGATAGTGCTTGACAACCCCCCATGGCTCCACTGAACTGTCTAGAATTTCCTTCCTAGTACATTCCTCACTAGGACATGCTTCAGGGATTGCTCCCTCATGGGAAGCAGAGGGAAGTAGTGCCCTTCAGAGGCTGCACACATCTCATGAGCTACATCATTAAACAAAAGTCTAGGTGGTACTGTGAAGGGAATTTGCAAAGTAAATTTACTGATCATCTCCCTAGATTGGCCCCAAAAGAGACGGTGTGGGTGGGCCTGACTCCATCAGTTAGAAAGTCTATGAATTAAACTTCGGATTTCCCTGATTCAACAACAATGAAGGCTGATGCTGCTCTTTCCTTCTGCATGCTCCTTGAACTTTTGTCTGTGGCCATGTCAGTTCATGCCTGTCGGTCACAGTCCCTCCCTGAACTTAATTGCTGCTTCAATTAAACCCCTGGGTGTGGAGATTAATACCTGTGAAAAGTGTGTTTACACAACACATTCCTTCCCATTTTCTCTCCTGTGTGTGCACAAATGCATATGCAGCACACATCGCTTCATCGTATTGAGCAGGCATGCATGCATTCATCCTGTTTCCTGATTGTGGATGTCATATGACTAGCTTCAGGCTCCTGCTGCCTTGACTTCCCCATCATGATGGACTACACCCTTGAACTGTGAACCTGAAGAAGCCACTTTGCCCTTAAGTTGCTCTTGTCTGGATTTTTAAAATATCATCAATAGAACTTGCATCATGTGACTGAAAGAAGGTCCATGACAAGTTCCAGGGTCCTTTATCTTCTCAAAGGAACAAATATGATGCTTATTGCATATTGGGGACTCTTAAAGCCTAGAAACATAAACAGTTATGGGCCTTAAAACTCCAAGAAGAACCTGTCTCTAGTCAATCAAATATCAAACACAGGGAATCTTGATGCTATGGACCCATTTCCCTGAAATGTAGCATGGCCCTGCCAGAGCAGTTTTGCCATTACAGAGCAAAAGAAAGTCACAGATCAATGCATTCAATATTGGCTGCTTTTAAGATCTGGATTCACCATGGGAAAGTTTTTAACTTGGCTTAACTGAGGTGGAAAGACTGTTGTTGATGTGCTGTGGCGTCAACCCAGGGCTGCAATCCAGGACTAATAATACAGAGAGAGCCAGCTGAACACAGCACTCCTTGCTCTCTCCCTGCTCTGGCTACAGAGACAATGGGATAAGCCCCGCCCCCTCCTGCCACTAGGCCTCCCCTCCATGATAAACTGAAAGTTCTCAGATACAGACTCAAGGAGGTCACTAAAGTGGATTGTGGGGGCCGGTAGGAGTTTAGTGAAAGAGTTAATGACACCATGGACAGACAGACAGACAGTGAATGACACTGCAGAAGCTCTGAGGAGAGTGAAAGCCCAACAGTAGAAACAGACAGCATGGTGAGAGTTCTGAAGACAGGAATCAGGGCCTGCATGGCAGAGCCTGGCTCCCTTATTTGATTCCAAGACAGGATTCAGGGAAGGGGTGTGGAGAAGGCAGTGTGGACAGCACACCTTCTTTGACATAAACATCACACACCCAGGTTCTTGGGTGTCTGTTGGCTAGAGATTCTTAGACAGCCTGGTAATACCTATGAGAGGAGAGATGGTCAATGGCAGCAGTTGGATATGGATTCTCATTTTACAGACTGTGTCCTCAGTGTGAGCCAAAAGGAACCCTACTCATGCTGCTGTTCTCAGGTTTTTGTCACATTAATGAGAAGAGTGATTGGAATATACTTCCCAGAATATAAAGAAGACCATCTATGGGCAGCTACAGCAAGGTGGGGGACTTCACATTTATAGGTGTTAGATGCATCTGTAGCTTCAGGTGGGCAGAGGATGCCATCCTCTGACTCTGAGATGTGTTCTTTGAGTGTTGTTTCATCATTAGGAGATGTTAGCTCAGACACCAAGGTTGAAAGTCAAAGGCTTAGTCGTTGTTCTATTGCTATGAAGACACCATGACCAAGGCAACTCTGATCAATGAAAGCATTTAAGTAGGATCCTGCTTACAGTGTCGGAGGCTTAGTCCCCTACCATCGTGGAGAGAAGCAGGGTAGCACACAGGCAAGTGCTGGAGCAGCTGTTGATTGCTCCATCATGATACATAGGCAGAGAGGGAGACAGATGCAGAGAGAGAGAGGGAGAGAGACAGAGAGAGAGAGAGAGAGAGAGAGAGAGAGAGAGAGAGAGAGGAGAGGCATCTGGGCCTGTCATGGGGCTTTGAAACCTCAAAGCCCACACCAGTGACACATTTCCTCCAACTAGGCCACACCTCCTAATTCATTTAATCCTTTCAAATAGTGCCTGGTGATTAATCACTGAAATACATGGGACTACAGGGACCATTCTTATTAATTCACCTCATTCCACTCCTTGGCCTCCTTAGACTTACAGTCATATCATAACGCAACAATGCATTCGGTGCAGCTTCAAAATTTCCCAAAACCTATCACAATCCCAACACTGTTTAAAAGTCCAAAGTCTCCTCTGAGATTCAAGGAAATCTCTTGACTGTTATCCTCACAAAATCAGAATCAAAAAGCCAACCACATACTTCCAACATACAGTGGCACAGAATACACATTGTGATTCCAAAAGGGAGGGAGGGGGCACAGTGAGGAAATACTCAACCAAAGCACAACCAAAAACCAGGAGGACCGTCTCCAAATTCTGAATCTCCATGTGTGATGTCAAAGTGTTCTTCAGGTCTCCAACCCATTTCAGCTTTATTGACAACAACACACTTCTCTCTCTTGGGCTGGTTTCACACCAGGTGTGCACTTCTCCTTGTGGGTACCCATGGCTCTGACATCACCAACATCCTTTTTTGTCATGGCTAAGAAAACTCCTTTTAAACTAGGAGCACATTGTAAATTCCTAAAAGAGGAAAATTCCATTTTGTGCTAGCAACCCATTCTAAATTTCTGAAAGATGAGCTTCCAGCAACTCTGACTCATTACCCCGACCCCAACCTTGTAAAACTGCTCTGGGATAATTAATCAATTACCTGGTTTTTAAAATCCACTTTTGGATATGTACCATCAAGTGATAGGGTTCCTTTATCAGCATACACAGGGGGCTAGAGAGAGGTATCAAAGTTGAGGGGAGTAAAAGCAGTTTCTCACTCAGCTTCACACTTCACACACTTGAGATAGTTGTGGTATACACTTTTGAAAACCCTTCCTCCACCTGGGACCTGGCTGTTGATCTCTGCATCTGCTTCCATCAGTCACTGGATGAGGGTTCCATGATGACAGCTAGGGTATTCAGCCCTCTGATCACCAGAGTAGGTCAGCTCTGGCACTCTCTCAACTATTGCAAGTAGTCTATGGTGGGGTCATCCCTGTGGATTCTTGGGGACCTCCCTAGCACTCTGCTTCTCTCTATTCCCATGATGTCTTCATTTATCATGGTATCCCTTTCCTTGCTCTCCCACTATGTTCCCGTTCCAGCTTGAACCTCCTGTTCCCCTAAGCTCTCATCCCCCATCCCTTGCCCTTCATTACCCCCTCACCCCCAGTTTGCTCATGTAGATCTCATCAATTTCTCCATTCCTGGGTGATCCATGGATCCTTCCTAGGGTCCTCCCTACTAGCTAGCCTCCCTGGAGCTGTGGGTTGCAGTCTGGTTATCCTTTGCTTTATATCTAGTATCCACTTATGAGTGAGTACATACCATGTTTGTCCTTCTGAGTCTGGGTTACTTCACTCAGGATGATTATTTTCTAGTTCCATCCATTTGCCTGCAAACCTCATGATGTCATTGTTTTTCTCTGCTGAGTAGTACTCCATTGTGTATATGTACCACACTTTCTTTATCCATTCTTTAGTTGAGGGGCATCTAGGTTGTTTTCAGGTTCTAGCTATTACAAATAATGCTGTTATGAACAGAGTTGAGCATGTGTCCTTGTGGTATGATTGAGAATTCCTTGGGTGTATGCCCAAGAGTAGTATAGCTGGGTCTTGAGGAAGATTGAATCCCAATTTTCTGAGAAACCGCCATACTGATTTCCAAAGTGGCTGTACAAGTTTGCATTCCCACCAACCATGGAGGAGAGTTCCCCTTCTCTGCATTCTCTCCAACATAAGCTGTCATCAGTGTTTTTGATCTTAGCCATTCTGACAGGTGTAAGATGGTCTCTCAGAGTCGTTTTGATTTGCATTTCCCTGAAGACTAAGGATGTTGAGCAATTCCTTAAATGTCTTTTGGACATTTGAGATTTTTCTGTTGAGAATTCTCTGTTTAGCTCTTTTTGGAGCGTAATGCCTATAGTGAGACACTTTGCACAGCCTTGGTGCAGGGAAGAGGGGCTTGGACCTGCCTCAACTGAATGTACCAGGTTTTGCTGACTCCCCATGGAAGACCTTTCCTTGGAGGAGATGGGAGTGAGGGGTGGGTTTGAGGGAAAGGCTGGAGGGCAGAAGGAGGGAGGACAGGGGAATCTGTGGTTGGTATGTAAAATGAATAGAATATCTCAATAAAAAAAGAAAGGAAGGAAGGATGGATAGATGGATGAACAGACAGACTAGTTGGATCTTTCTTGAACAAGTATTTATGATTCTACTTTCAGGAATATCACTATTGTAAATAAAAATAATTTCCAAAAAAAAAAAAAATTCTTCCTCTAGCCAGATGTGTATAATATGCCTTCAATTTGAGTTAAAGGCTATTGACCAGCTGGCAGTAATTAATAAATTCATTTACTGATAATTTGAATCAAGTCTTTGGTCTTTTCCAAGTGTATTTGAACTCTGTAACAGGTGTCTCCAAGACAATCCAGGCTTCACCTTCACAGCTCCACACAATGGCCTCTCATGCAGGGATAACCTTCACACATGCCTGGACTTAGAGGCTCTCCTTAGCCATGGAGGAAGATTCTACAACCTCTTTCTTTTATTCTTGACTCTAGAGAACAAATCATGGGACTATTGCTACCAGATTCTGCTGCTTGATGGGGCTGGCACTCGGGTCCCTTCTTTCACTTCTGTTTGCATCTGTTTTCTGTTGTTGATGCTTCTTTCACTGCTTAAGGTTTTCTTTAATTCCTTTTCACTGGTTGGAAGTTTAACTTGACAGGGTACTGCCCTGAAGTCACTAGTGCCCTTATACCATTTAGCATCAGGTTTCCTTTAATTTTTTTATCTCCTTGACAACTAGACTTTGTTCCATTACATTTCTTGATGCACCTTTTCTCCTCAACGTGAACATTTTGTATTTATCTTTGTCCAGATTTCTCCTTTTCATGACAGGTCTGCATAAGAGTGATTAGTGTTCACCACATGACAGAGTAAATTCTGGGCTGTCTTAAAATATCCTCTGCCAACATCATTAATTCAAAACTCTTTAATTTAGCCTCAGGCAGATGTTTGAGATAGAAACAAAAAGCAGCCTTATTGTTTTCCAAAACGTCACAAGAATGGTCTCCAGGCCACTTACTAATATTCTTCCCTGATGAAACTTTTTGAACCAGGCTGCTATAATTTACATTGCCCTCAGTACCACTGTCAATGTTCCTTGTAGGATAGCCCAGTAAGCACCACTTAAACTGTTCAACCTCTTCTCTTTTCCAAAGTCCCAAAGTTCACATTATGTCAACTCAGCATGGCCAGGCCAATCACAGGTATATACCAATACCTAGTACCAATTTCTTGCTTAAGAGGTTTCAGAGGTTTAGTCCATTATCATCGTTGCAGGGAACATGGCCACTTGCATGAGGCATGGTGTTGGAGAAGTAGCTGAGAGCTACATCCTGATGTGGAGAGAGAGAGAGACAGACAGAGAGAGAGAGAGAGAGAGAGACAGAGAGAGACAGAGACAGAGAGACAGAGAGAGACAGAAAGAGAGAGAGACAGAGAGACAGAGACAGAGAGAGACAGAGAGACAGAGACAGAGAGACAGAGAGAGACAGAGAGAGAGGAGATTCTGGTGGCATAGGTTTTTGAAACCTCAAACCCACCCCCAGTAGCACATTGCATCTAACGTGGTCACACCTTCTACTCCTTTCAAACCGTTCACTCTCTGGTGACTAAGCTCCCCAACATATGAGCCTATGGGGGCCATTCTTATTCATCCATCACAGATGTCAGTCATCTTGGAGGTTTGCCACCTTTATTTCCTAGCTATAATCCATATCCCAATCTGTCTGTCTACCAGGGAGTCTGTCTAACTCCTAGTCTCTCAGTTTGAAACACCATCGCAGCACGTCTAGATAACTATTCCAGTCCTCCAGTGGAGTCTCTAGGTTTCCAGTCATCCTCAAGACACCATATAAGTTATCATGCTCAACAGAAAAGCTTTTATATCCTTTCATTATTTAAATCATTTTTGGCTATACCCCAAATTTCTTCCCATTTGGCCTTCTTTACTTAAACTAGCTTTATTGCAACATCATTATTCTGATGAAATACTTCCATTTCAACATGTCAATGCTTTCCTGGTCTCCGGGCCTCTTCACTCAAATCTTCAAGTAAATCATTGTAGCCTATCTGTCTCTAACAAGAAGTCATCTGTGAGTTCTGAGCCTGGATTATGCATGATCTCAGACAAGCCCTGCCATCTGATATTATCCTGCATTGTTAGGACCCATTTATGTTTCTGTATCTGCTGCGTCTAGCATCATCTGAGGAATGTAAAGCCATTCATTGTCATGCTCCAAAACAAAGACCAGGAAGTGAAGGTGAAAAACTACTTATATTTTCAGTGGAATTTGGGGGAAAATGATGGGTACAGGTGTTGCTAAGGCTTCCAATTGATGATTAATTGGGGTTCAGAAGTCAATCAATTAAATATAGAGGTTTTATTTCTCTTTCAACCTTTGCATGCTTACTCTACATCATGTTTTAGCATGTCCTGTAATTGGAAGTTTCTTGTCTGAACCACCTATTTCAAAATAACCACTCTGGAGCTTATATTGATTGTAAATGCTTGAAAAATAGCTCAGGCTTATTACTAACCAGGTCTTACATTTTAAGTTAAACCATATTTCTTATTTTTGCTCTGCCAAGTGGCCATACCATTTATAGCATGGCACGTTTATCTTCTGCTTCCTCTACCTCTACTGGAAACTTCTAATTCTGCCCTTCTCTTCCCCATCATCCTTAGTCTGGTCACCCCACCTATACTTCCTGCCTGGCTACTGACCAATCTGCATTTTATTAGAACAATAAAAGTGACAAATCTTTACAGTGTACAAGAGGATTATTCCCCAACAATGTTTTTACTTTTTACTTAATGCCTCAAGATTATAGTTGTTCTAGCTTATAATGTACCTTCCTCTCAAGTCAATGCCAGAAGATCTTGGCAAAAATAAACAGTCCCATGATCTAGAATAGAAACACTAATGTACTTCCCAACCCAAATGTTAATATTCTTCTAAAGGAACTGACTTGTATCCCAAATATTGATGTATTTAAATCATTTAAAGTAATCACCTTTTGTTACACAGATTATATTTGGCTTCCCGGTAGACCACAGAGATGAGACTTCTCAACTCTACCTATAGATGAGGTTGGTGAACTCTCTTCTACCAAAGCATGGTGACTTGTAATAGGTGAGTTTTTGAGCTTGCACAGTATCCACAGTCCCCCTTTTACACACAGAAGGTGGATACTTGAATGACTAGAGAACTGAAAATCTCCAACCTGGATTACTCTAGTGACTCTCACATGAGGAAAGAGAAAAACTGAACAGTCACCTCCCAGGGAGTGCTGCTAATAGGAACAAGTGCTGAGGGCAATGTAAATCTGCTAGATTCCAGTGACTAGAAGCAGTGAGGTAGCAAACGTCACACAATCACAGCACAGCCACCACTGCAAAGATTTTACAGGAGGGTAGTAGGAAGACTGAGAAAGTCTGCTCTAACTCAAACTAAGTAGATTCTGTGCCCTTGATCCTTGATCAACACCACCCAAGATACTCTGGCACCGTTCCTGAGACTGTTGCAACTTATTTGAGTTGTGCTGAGTTGTACTACAGTGACAGTAACAGAAAACTCTTGCAAAATTCCACTTGTCTGTTTGGACACCTAGGGCGAAGCTTCCTGTTTACACAGTGCACTCATAAATAAAGCTCTGTGGATTGGGGGCATCTCTGGAAACCCTGCCAGGAAAGAGGACATTATAGTCCCTTTCCTCTTGTCCTTCCTTTCTACACCATGTGGAAGGACAGACAGGCTCTGCAATGTCTGATTTCAGTTCTTCTTGCCTTCCTGACCTCTGCTTCCTTATCACCTGGACAACCGTGAGTACCACCAAGATCCTCTGTGGATTGTTCCTCCTACACTCAAAACCATACATTTCCTTTCACAGTCCCTCCTGCCAAAAACGTCTCTATAGCCTTTGTGTTTTTAAATTAACTAATGATAATTACATGTATGCTTTCCAACTTTAGTATCACATGATTCTGTGTTATCATTTTTCCGATTCTAAAGCAATCATTGTTACTAAATTGAGGTGTGATGTGATTTGGAATAGCATTCCTCTTATGACTGTACCACTAATATCTAGAATCTCAGTGGTCAGAGACATTTTTATGTGTTGAAGCCATTAAATCTCTTTGAAGATAAGTATTTTCATTGTTGGCACTTTGGGTTGGAAATGTATAACCTTTAGTTTAACCTTGGGATGTGTAAGGATTCAGGCACACTGCAACTCTGTGGATGTTTGTGTCTGAAAACAACACTCTTGTCTGGATCAAAGAACTTGAATTAAAATACAAGTAGAACTTGTTATTTGGTGCCCAAATAACCACATTATCAGGATTATACTGTAGAGTGACTTTTCTTGTCATTTTTTAATTAGGAAAATATATTTAAAGTAGTAGAAATAAAAGCAAACTTTTGATTTTTTTTTTTTTTCATTATGTGAGGTAATGGTGACAGGCCAGATTTTGGGCTAGTTTGGGTATTTAAAAAAACTCTAATGCCAGAAAAAGGTAGAGAACAATTCCTACAGATAGTCAAGAGTAACATGTGTGAATCATGCTACTCTAAATTGCACAGTCACATTATAAGTCTTAGGTTTAAGGGTACCTAAAATAAAAACAGCGTACTGTTATTTTTCAAGAATTAAAAATGGTAATCAAGAAGAATCTTGATAAATTTTGTTAATAATTTATCCTCCCAGATTTTTATCTAAAAATATTTAAAACATTCTAGCACTTGAATGCCAGCAGCTTAAGTGAGAGTAGTCATGCCATTTGAAGCTGCCTTGATGGACAGCACTCCTGAAGCTGAGTTATTACCATTACAAACACTGATAATTGACCACTCTGCAGTATCATGCTATCTGTCACCTGCCACCTCAGGCTGGAGAATCTTGGATGGTGGTGATATTGTGAAGAACCGACAGCCATGGACAAGGATATCTGTCACCAGCTGGTCTCAACTTTCCCTTTCCAGGAAGTATATGGTGCTGGTCCCTTCCCTGCTCTACACTGAGTCCCCTGAGAAAATCTGCTTCCATCTGTATGATCTGAATGAGACAGTGACTGTCAGGGCCTCCTTGCAGTCTAGCTGGGGAACCAGAAGTCTGTCCAATGAGTTTGTGGTTGACAAGGACTATTTCCACTGTGACTCCTTCACTGTGAGTACTAGATGCCTGTCCCCATCTGTTTTCTATATTTATGTGCACATGTGTGTATATGCATATGTAATATACTTACATATTTCTAAAAGAGATTAATCTAGAAACACAGCTACTGCTTCAAAACAATAGACACTTAGAACATTCACCCAATAAACAAATAGCATAGATTATCCCACCCCAAAACAGGAAGAGCCAATACTTGTGCATGTGCTACTTTCCCATTGAAGTTCCTCAAAGAACCTAGTACCCAGAGAAAGAAGGATTTTGCCACTTTGTAGTATTTGCTACTAGTAAGTTATAAACTTCTAATTAGCACTCCAGCTAATCTGAACATCTCCTATGTGTAATTGATATCTTGACTAAGTACAGGGGTTCTTCTTCTGTACCTATTTTCAAGATGCAGTTCCTACCACCATTAATTTTATGTTATTTTTCACTGTACCTTAGTTCCAGAGATCTACCTTATTTTCAAGATTATATTTACTCCATAAAAATGACTGTGTCTTGTTGCTTCCATTGACTCATGTGAAATGTTGTGTTTTTCTTTTCATACTTTGTTTCTGACATACCCTCCTCCACATAATACCTAGACAGAAACTGATGAACCCCAATCTCCTTCCTATAGTGTGGAAGTACAGGAGGTAAAAAGGAAATCTAAGTCCTCCCAAGGGTCATGGTGAAGGGTCTTGTGTTCCTCTCATCCTCAGCTCCCCAGAGTCTCAGCTTCAGATGAGAAGGTGTCCCTCTCTGTCCACATCAAAGGACCGACACATGAATTCAACAAAAAGAGTACAGTGCTGGTGAAGAACCAAGGAAGTGTAGTCTTTGTCCAGACAGACAAACCCGTGTACAAACCAGGACAGTCAGGTATGAAGCTCCATCACGGGCAATGGAATGAAGAAGCCATTCTGAACATGGCACAGAGAAGGCCTGGGTGTCTGGACCTCACTAGAAAATTCTCTCTCTTTTTCTCTAGTCAAGTTTCGCATTGTCTCTATGGATAAAAACCTACGCCCCCTGAATGAGTTGGTGAGTCTTTTACATGTGGGTATTGGTGGGTCTATGAAGACATAACGTGACTGGAATATTCTCATTTCTAGCCCCTTGCTAAGGTATGAGTTGGTCTTCTTCTCTACTCTGTTCATTTGACTATTTATAGCCCTTGCTCAGTTACCATTGGCCATGCTATGTCTTCCTTAAATCTTGCACTCCATTACTGGTTAAGTGTCTCTGGGTTTCTTTATTCTTCATGGAGACTTTCACTGTACAGAACCTTTGGGCTTAATCACACTTTTCAGTCACTTCTTTTGTAGTTTCTGTTACTTCAAGCCATCCTTAAGAAATCCATTTCCAGTCTAACAGGGGTATTTCTCTCATATAACTTTGTACTCAACATTTAGATGACGTTCCCTAAATGGACGTTCTTAAGAATAAAATAGCATTTCAGAGTCTCTTGTCCTCTGCACGTCAGCAAGTGGTGGGTATCCATTCTAATCCCCCTCTACTACAAGTAGAAGCTTCTCTGACAAGGGCTGGGAGACACTTCAATCTGTAAGTATGAAGATGCATCAATAGCAGTGGTTAACACTATGTCCGTTAGCAGCAGACGTATGATGGGTTCTCCTCTGGGCCTATGGCATGTCTAACCACTGGTTCTTGGCCCTATAATGATGCCAAATGTGGGTTTCATCTTGCATGGTAGGACTTAAATCCAGTCAGAGAGTGGTTGATTACTTCCATGACATTTGTGCTACTATTGCACCAGTGGGCATTTCTTGCCAGGCCAGCTTATAGGGTTCACAGCTGAGTGAGATTGATGAGTCACTGCCCTTCTGGTAGTGTACTGTCGGTCTGACCAACAGGTAGGGCAGAGGCTGGACTTGTCCAGCTGGTCTCTCCCTTGGGGCTGAGCGGTATGGTGATTATCAATGGCCTAGACCCTCCCCCTTCCACCAGAGAGAAGCACACTGGGCCAGGAGTCTTGTCAAAGCAGGAGCTCGCTTTATTACATCAGGAGTGGACTTATATAGGTTGGGGTGATGGGGAATGGGGTGAGGACAATGGGCCAATGGGATGATGCCATCTCAGCAGTTACAAGGCAGAGGCGATTCTAGGTCGGGTAGTGCTGAGTCACTCGTATGCGGAAGTCATGTCCAAAGACAGGTTGCTGAACTTGAGCTAGGCTCAGGAAGTTACACTGGGCCTCCTGCCTGGGCCTTATGAGGCCCAATACCTCCCCCTTTTGGTTTTTGTAAGACATGGCCCCTGTGTTAAGTCGTCCCCCACTTGGAGATCTTACCCATGTATCATGAATGGGGGGGGGGGGTGTCATTCCATGACCTGGCTTAGGTCGTCTCAGCCTGCCTGAGAGCTTTCCCATCATTGATCAAGTGGAGAGCAGAAGAAGGGCGCTTATAGGATACCTAGCCATGGGAGGGACCAGGCTCCTGAGTGGCTAATCTTTGGTAGTGTACCTCAACCTGATTTATCTTAATTGCTTCCAATATCTGGTGGAAAAATTGTGTGACCTTATTGAACACACAGGCCCAATGGTGAGAAGGGGAGTAAGGAGAAGGTAGGACCCAAGGAGGGGAAGTAGGTAGGGTAAGGATCCATGAAGGCCCGTCCACAGAGGACTGTCCTGAAACTCCCGCCGTCTCCTCTCCAGGTCTTCCTGGAGCCTCTTTATCTTATCCTGGACAATCCCCAACTTGATAGCATAGAAGAAGCATTTTTTTCTGTAAAAACAAACAAAGACACCCCTTTCTGCAGTTATCAGACCTAACTCCCTCCTATTCTGGAGGACTACCTCAGCCAGAGAGTCTAACTGACTCTGCAAGTCAAGAATGGTGCTGGAGATGGCCTTTACATCATCAATTAACTGAATGGATAATTTTTTTAAAAAAATATGTATGGACAGGCCTATCCCTGCAGCTCCTGTGACCATGCCTGCAGTTATTCCCAGGCCAGCAAGAAGAGGTATCACTTGAATGGCTCTTAGTCCTTCCTCCTGTGTAGTTAAAAGAGGTGCTGGAAGAGCCTCATCACCGGGGATCATATCCACATCTGGTATGAATATGGCAGGAGTGCAAAGACCTGTCCATGTCCCAGGGAGAAAGCTAAAAACCATTCCTCCACACACAAAAACCATTCCCATGGGGGGAGGGGACAAATCAGCTTAAAGGGGGAACTAGTGTGGTTGCCAGCAAAAAGAAAGAGACCTGGCCCACATCAACTATGTCTATACCATTTCTTGGTGGAGCCCAGAGACAGGAATTATTGGGCAAAACATGGAGGGGCAATTTCAAAAAACATAAAGTTGGAATAGGAAACATTAACAGGCAATGCCAATGGTTGCAGTGGCCCTGGGCAGACGAAGAGTCAACAATTTTCTGCAAGGGAGGGATTGGTCTGATTAAGTATGGAGAGAGATGTCTCCAGGATGGCCTTGTTTTCAGCATCAAGGTTAAGATTCATTTTCTGATCAGGGAGGGCTAAGGGACAGTAGAAGAGCTCTGGGAACTCAGCTGTAAGCAATTGTTCCACTCTCTTTTGGATCTGTAATTCCCACAACTGGTCCTGCACTCCCCCACTGTTGGAGTAACCAATGGGGGCCTCCAATTCCCAGCAAACATGGTTACTCGGGTGGCTGAAAGAGGTTTCAGTTCCCCACTGAGTGCCTTCCAAGGCAGAACCAAAAGTATTCAAATGGCCAATGCCATTTTTGGTGACAATCCAATAGGTCTTATTATCAGTCTTTCTAATGCATTTATGCACCTTGGTATAGCAAGTGGCATGCATGGATCAGTAAAAGGAGGTGCAGAAGCAGGGACCAGGTTTGCCATCCACCTTGAGTATAAGGCTTTAGCGCACATACCCACTTGTTGGACCCAGAAACCAGGGACCCAAAGGTAACAATGAAATTATAGGCAATTTTATGACCACAATCTGATAGGAGACCTGCTTATGTATAAAATCTTAAATGTTCCCCCATCATAGCCACAGGCCTTCCCCATCATCTGTTCAGGATGGCTCTGGCATCATGTGGGTTACCAAATCCTCCATGATTGGGCTGGACAGTTAACATCAGCATCAGGATGGGCTGTTTAACAGCATCTGAATCTTTGGTTGTTTCTGAGGCAGAAGCAAAAAGAATATCCTCAGGGGTGGACCTCTACCTGGATCCATCATTATCATTGTCTCCTTGTTGGGGTAAATATTTGAGGTCTCTGGCTGGTACCCAGATGGGTCTCTTTTCATTTTGAGGAAAGACACATCTGAACCCTCTTCCTTCCACTTGACCCAAATGGTACTGTAAGTAACCAAGGAGGACCAATGTTATTGAAAAGGAAACAAAAATTTATCTTCCTTAGAAAAATTTAAAATATTTAAGGTTAATAATGCTTTTCTTAGTTGATCATATGGGTGTTGCTAAAGTTTTCCTGGTTCTATTCGGCTCCCATGGCCCTGTGGCCAGCCTCTTAGACCCAAATAAACACACAGATGCTTATATTATTTAAACTGTTTGACCTAATGGCTCAGGCTTCTTGCTATCCAGTTCTTATATCTTAAATTAACCCATTTCTATTAATCTACAAGTTGCCATGTGGCTTGTGGCTTACCAGTACTTTACATCCTACATAGGCTGAAGTCAGATTCTATATTCTAATGGTGGCAGCCGACAGCATCTCCTGACTCAGCCTTCCCCTTCTCAGAATTCTCTTCTCTGCTTATCCTACCTATCCTATACTTTGTAGATGAACAGTCTTATTAAATAAGAAACACAGAGCCAATTGCAGAGTTAAAAGCCCAAGAGGTCAGAGCAGTAGCTGAGAGCTGAGACTTAAAACCGCCTTCTTACCCTTAGTTGTCACTGTCGTCCTTCCCCTCAGAAAGAGACCTACTTCCTGTGTGTCTGTTCTTTTTATTGACTTTCTATTCTGCCTTCTCATTGGTTGTAAACCCAACCACATGACCTCCTCATCATTGCCTGTCTGTACAGACCTCCAGGTCTTCTTTGGTTGGTGTTGAGATTAAAGGCGTGTGTCTCCATGCTGGCTGTATCTTTGAACACACAGAGATCCTCCTGGCTCTGCCTCTCAAGTGCTGGGATTAAAGGCGTGTGCCACCACTGCCCAGCTTCTGCTATGGCTTGCTATTAGGTCTGACCCCCAGGCAACTTTATTTATTAACATACAAATAAAATCACATTTCAGTACAAATAAAATATCACCATAATACTTCCTGCCTGGCTACTGGCCAATCAGCATTTTATTTATCTATCAATCAGAGCAACACATTCACAGCATCCCTAGCACTTGCGCTTTTTTTCAAAAGGGAAGTTTTTAACTTTAACATAGTAAAATTACATGTAACAAAACAATTATCAAGCAAGAATTACAGTTACAATATCTAGTCTATTTATAATATCTAATCTTTTTGGATTTGGCAAAATTAAAGAAGATATCCTATCTATCCTATATTTGTGAGTCTAAGGTTTTATATCAAACTTACCTTTTATTATAATTAAGTAAATTATAACTATCTAGTCTTTAACTACACCAAAGACCTCAGAAGGATGTAATATTACCTGAGAAACAGGAGACGGATGCAAGCAACTTTCGGGAGTCTTGCAAGAGTAGACAGAGACAGCTGGCAGCCTGGACAGTCATCCAAAGTTCTTTTGTAAAGTTGGGGCATCTGTCTTCAGCCCACAGGTCTAGAGTCTCTCAGTCACTTCTCTCAGTGTCCTGTAGAATGTCTGGCAGTTTCCTCTGCGAAGCAGGAACCTGAAGGACCATTTTGCCAAGCAAAGTTCAGTGGTCACCTTTCTATGTGTCCTGTATGTCCAGTCGATCAAGCAGTCCAGACAAGATCAGTTTCTTGTCCAAATGGCTATTTTTGCCAAGAAGAAGATAAATTTATATAGAGTGTCCTCTATGCCCATCATCTTCCTTGACATATTTAGTGCTGCCAGGAGCAGATGCATCTCATTGTTCAGAAAAGTCTAAGTTTTTAAAACATTTAAATGCCGTATTCTGTAGGTCTTTGAAGTGTTTGAAGATTATCTACCTAAATGAATTATATCCATGTATCCTAGAAAACTTAACATGACTATAAGTTTGATGATTATAGAAGAATAATTATTAATCTGTATTTTAATTATCCATTACAATTTAAATGAGTTACATAAACATAATACTTCCAACGAAAGTAGAGATATATACAGAGTATAACAAAATTAAGTTTAAACTTGTATCAATAAACTAAAATTCATAGCAATGTAAAACATTTTTAAACAAGTTGTTGCTCTTTAAAAGTAAGTTCATTAATCTACCCTTTCATCCTATCATTATCTATACTATCCCCTTTTCTTCTTTAGAAAGAGATTGCATTTATAATCAACCTGTTTTAAATAAAAATATTGGTTTTTCTCTGTCTCACACCAGAGGACTCTTCTGATTTGGGACCAAAGAATCTCTCAACCGTTTTTGTTGTTGTTGTTGTTGTTGGTGGTGGTGGTGGTGGTGGTGGTGGTGGTGGTGGTTTTGTTTTGTTTTGTTTTTTTAGCAGTATGTTTGGGTTTAGAGAAGGAGTGAGCCAATTCTATCTCCAAAGCCAGCTTCATATATTTGGGAATTTGGGCGTAGCTTCTCATACTACTTCCTGCTGGATGAGGGCACTGTACTCTTATGGGGACATAAAGAAAATTTTAGTATTGTGGGGTAGTCTGTGAGGCTGTATTGTCTGAGACAGATGCTTTGAAACTGTTCTAGATGTTGAATTATGCGGACCATGGTGTCATTTGGCTGGTCAAACCTGATGTATCTTAATCTGGAACAAATCCATAGCCTCTTGCTTTCTGTGGAAACAAAAGCAGAGCCTCCTTTCCAAAGCAACATAACATTACATCCAAATTTTGAAGTCAAGGTACCTTTAAAATATACATATTGGTTTAACTGAGCAGTCTTTACAATCAAATGTCTTTCTGCAGTTAAAAATATCAAAGACAACACAATCCAGATTCTCTGTGTAATATCCATCTTTACGTGGCTTATTTTTTATATTACCTTTACTTTCTCTTTAAAGACTTTATTTTTTTAACTTTCTATTTCTTTAATATAACTGTCTATATTACATTTTTATATACATTGTGAACTATCTCATCTGAATCTGTCTTATTGTGAAGCTATTGCTTTAAATTGCAGCATTACTAAGACTAAAATGGCAGCTGTGGCTGCTGGCTCCATTCACCTCAGCTTCCCAACATGGAGGTGGTACATTTATCAACAGCTCTGGGTCTGGGAGCCATATGTACCATCAACTCTCAGAAGCAGTGGGGTCTATGCTTCTATCAAAGCAGCATGTAGCTCAGAAACCTTTTTTTTTTTTTTTTAACTAGTAAAAGCTAAATCTATTACACAGTGCTCTGTGTGGCTCATTCCCACCTCATTCCCACCACGCTGCAGGTCAAGCCTGCACGCCAGGAACCCACCATAGAGTAGCTCAAGCCAGCAGGCTGTGGCTAACTTGAGAGAGACAACTAGGAAGCTGTTTTTAGCTGCGTTTTAGTTTGTTGTTGTTGTTGTTGTTTTTAGGTTTTAGGTGGAAAATCTTGCCCCACATTGGATGCCATTTGTTTCTAAAGTTTTCCTGGTTCTGTTCAACTCCCGCAGCCCTGCAGCCAGTCACTTGGACCCAAGTAAACACACAGATGCTTATATTATTTAAACTATGTGGCGCAATGGCTCAGGCTTCTTGCTATCCAGTTCTTATATCTTAAATTAACCCATTTCTATTAATCTACAAGTTGCCACATGGCTTGTGGCTTACCAGTACTTTACATCTTACTTCTCATGGCCGCTGCTGGCAGTGTCTCCTGATTCAGCCTTCCCCTTCCCAGAATTCTCTTCTCTGCTTATCTAACCTATCCTATACTTCTTGCCTGGCTACTGGCCAATCAGAGTTTTATTTATCAATCAATCAGAGCAACACATTCACAGCGTCCCCAGCATGTGGGGGTAGAGACTCCCCCTTTTGTTTTTGTAATTGGGACTTAAGTGTTTGGTTGAATCTTTTCAAGATGGCCTGACCCCTAGAATTATAGGGGATGCCAGTAGAATGAGAAATTTTCCAGGTGTGTAGGAAATTTATAAAGGCTTTGCCAGTAAAGCACGGGCCATTATCTGTTTTGATTTGACTAGGTAAACCAAGGGTGGCAAAGCATTGAAACATATGGCTAATAGTATGTTTGGATTTTTCCCCCAGCATGGGCTGATGCCCAACAGGCATGGGAGAAAGTATCCACAGGAAGAAAAACATATTCAAGCTTTCCAAATGGAGAATAGTGTGTGACATCAATCTGCCAGAGATGATTGGGGCAAAGTCCTCAGGGATTGCTCCCCATGTTTTGGAGGGGAGGGATCTGAAGGAAGGGCTGACAAGTCTTACAGGTCCGGACAATTTTTTTAGATCTTTAACCAGTACCTGAGGAAACTTATGTTTTAGGCCTCTCCAGTTAACATGGGTAAGTGGGTGGAAATCTGTGGACTCAGTAAAAGTATTACATTGAGGCAAAGAAGCCAGATGGTCAGCCAGGTGATTTCCTTTGGAAAGAAATCCCAGCAAATTTTGGTGGCCTCTAATATGTTGTAAATAAATGGGACTGAGTCTCTGTTTAAGTAAGGAGTGAGCCTGAACCATAGGAGGAGAAATGGGGTTGGAATATAATTTAATATGGGCTTCAACCAGGTTGAGCAAAAGATTTACAACATAAAGGCTATCAGAGAATGGATTAAATGACTCTGATATGAAATTTAGTGCCATAACAACAGCAAACAGTTCCTTAAACTCTGCAGACACCTCCACCTCATGGGAGATTGTTTTTATAGGTATAGGTTCTATCCTCAACCAAGGGGTAGGAACAAAACTAGGGAGGCCCCCAAATGTCCCCTGTCAGTAAACACTGTAAGAAAATCAGGATTTGGGTGAGGCAGAAAAATTCAAGGGGGCCTCCACTCCAGACGAGAAAAGGAACTCATGCATTTATAAGGGCCATAATAGCAATCAACCTTCCCCAGAAACCCCTCAAGAGCTGTGGCAATTCTGATATTATTTCTTTGAAGCCAGGTAAAGTGTGTCATTTTAAATGGAACAATAATGGAACAAGGTTCTGTGCCAAATATTCTGACAGAAATATCCCTGCCTTTAATAATGCAATCGGCTACCTGGTTGGTCAGAGAGTGAACCCCGGGGGGTCCACCCATCAAGAGGTAAACCCAATGAATGGGCTCCCCCTCTTGTATGAACAGCACAGTGCATAAGGTTTCCCCAGGAAAAATACACAGGGAGACAGGCAGGTCAGGGTCGAATCTCCTTAGGGCCGCTGTGTCAATGGCTTGTTGAACCTGTTGCAGGATTTGTAAATGGTGGGAGGATAAGGTAATATGGTATGAAAGACCAAGGCCCTTAAGGAGTTAATTTAAAGGAGTTGACTGCTCTGTGGGCACAGAGATCCATGGCCTCAACCAATTTATCTCTCCCAGCATCTTTTGAAGATGAGTTAAAGTATAGGTTTCTTGAACAAGTAACCTATTAAGGTTTAGCTGGGGAAACTGTATTAAGGGACAGGAGAGTGCCCAGAATTTTAAAGGGGGGAATGGACTGTACTATTATCTGGAGCCACCCTAAAATTATGATCTTTCAAAATGGTAAGGCAATTGGTGGTGAGATCCTGAAGGCCCGTCAAAGTGGGGCTTCCTAGAATAATATCATCCATGTAAATATAAAATAAAATGCTGGGGCATCCCATTAGGGAGGAAAAAAATATGTGACATAAAGTACTGACACATAGGGGGCTTTTAGCTGTCCCCTGGGGCAAAATGTCCACTTGAACCTTAAGTCTGGGTCCCAGAAATTGGTAGAGGGCAAGGAGAATGCAAACCTCTCCATATCATCTGGATGTAATAGAATGGAGAAAAAACAATCCTTAGTATCAATAATAGTCAGATAATAGATATTAGGCATGGCAGGTATCCAGGGAAGTCCCCTTTGGAGGGGTCCCAAATGGGATCATTCTTTCATTGATTTTTCTTAAGTCATGCAGGAATCTCCAGGAACCATTAGACTTCTTTATAACAAAAACAGGAGAATTCTAGGGGCTGGTGGGCAGCGGGGAACATGCCCCAAGGACAACTGTTGTTTAACCAGAGCATCAAGCTGTTGTCATTTACAGGACAGTAGAAGCCATTGCTCAACCCATACAGGTTCCCCAGGTGTCCACTGAATCTTTGGCACCAGGGGGCTAGCAGTGACCTTTAGGATTGGGGGTGAACCTGGGAAAAGTCTCGTCTGAGCTTCTCAAAATAGGGGCCATCCCTATAATTGGGTTGTGTTTCCCACCCCTCCTCCAACCGCTGTTGGTACTCTTTAGTGTCAAGCATGCCCTGATAAGGGGCCTCATGGTCTGTGGTAATAAAGGCCTCAGCTTCCCCAAGGATGTCCTGGCCAAGAAGGTTGTCAGTTACATCAGGAACCACAAGAGGAAGCACCTCCCCATGATTACCATCAGGATTGGTCCAGGACAACCAACTAGCTGTCTCCTGTGACATAGAATTCCCACCCCATGCCAAGCATGTGGGGTCCCAGAACCAACCAACAGGAGGAGGGGACTTCATCCTTTCAGATGACCATTCGGTCAGCCCGAGTGTCTATGATAAAATTAAAGGTTTTTCCTTCAATGGTTAGGGTCATCTTGGGCCTGAATCCGGCCACCATGGGTATGGTCCAGTGAGCTTTGACCCCTCTTCCCCTTTTTTAATGGGGCTGGCACCCCTTGGAGGTTAAATTTAGATCTACAGTCTTTTGCCCAGTGGAACCCCTTCTTACATTGAGGGCAGGGCAGGCCTAAGCCAGATGAGGCCTTCTGAGCGCCACAGGGCTGGTTAGGGCATTCCCTCTTAAAGTGGCCTTCATCCTCAGCCAAAACGTGCACTTTCCCCTGCCCTTTTGCAGTATTCGCAGGGACTCCAAGGCAGGATTTAGCTTAGAAGAAGTCTGCCCCATATCTTATGGGAAACACCCATCCACAGACAGATTGGCCCATCAGCATTCTAGCGTTCTTCCGAGGCAATTCTAGGTCAGGTAGTGCTGAATCACTCGTATGCGGAAGTCATGTCCATAGATAGGTTGAGCTAGGCTCAGGAAGTTACACTGGGCCTCATGCCCGGGTCTTATAGGACACAACAGTGTACATAGCACCTTCCTGCTCTATGAAACTTATCCAGTAGGGATAATGGCTCCAATCAGCACCAGCTCAACTGTGGAATGTGAAAGCCCAAATTAGACTTCTAAATAACATCTTCTCCAACCAAGGAACATAGATTATTGTGTCAGAGAGGAAGGAATGACTGTAAGAACCAGAGATAGTGAATGAAGACAAGGAGACAGTCCTCTAGACTCAGCATGGCAGCCACATATATGAACTTATAATTGTGTTAGCATGCACAAGCCCATGCAAGACCAAGCCAGACCAAACCTTAGCATTGAGAGGGGAGATGTACATGAAACCCACCCTTAACTAAGGCGCTATTGCTAACTGATAGCTACTGGGCAAAAGTCAGTTTTCTTTAAGAGCATAGACACAGGTAAGTCAACTACACTCCAGTGAAAGCCCACATATCCAAGAAAATATGGGCAGCATATATTGGAGTTAATAGATTAAAGGAAAAAAAAGACAGAGAACACTAAGTCAGGCAGATAAGGAAGGGAGGTAGATCTGGGATGAGTTAGGAGAAGGGGTGAATATTATCAGAAAACACTATACAAAACTCTTAAAGAACTAGCTAAAAATTAAAACAAACAATAAAATAATGATTCCATTTTTCTTAATGTGCTCTTTAGAAATAACAAATTATAATAGACATCATTTGGTGGAGAGTAAAGATTCTATTGTATCATCATAATCTGTTGTATACTTCTATCAAGGATATTTTTTCTTTTTATTTATTATTCTGTCACACAATACATCATGACCATAGCCTCCCATCCCTCCACTCCTCCCAGTCTCCCTCCCTCATCTAGATTCATGTCCCTTCAGAAAAGAGCAGGCCTCCCAGGGATATCAACCTTATATGGCATAACAAGATGCAATAAGACCAGGCACAAACCTTCCTGTCAAGGCTGGTGAGGCATCCCAATAGAAAGGAAAGGGTCCCAAGAGCAGGCAAGTTAGTCGAGACATGCCCACTCCCACTGTTAGGAGTTCCACAAAAACCCCAAGCTAAACAACCACAGCATGCATGCAGTGGACCTAGCTCAGACCACAGAAATCACAGGTTCTGTGGTTTCTCCTTCAGTCTCTGTGAGCCCCTATGAGACCTGCTTAGGTGATTCTATTGGCCATGTTCTCCTGATGTCCTTGACCCCTCTGCCTCCTACCATCCTTCCTCCCCTCTTTTGCGGGGTTCCCTGAGCTCTGCCTAATGTTTGGGTGCAGATATCTGCATCTGCTCACATCAGCTGCCAGAGGAAGCCTCTCTGATAACAATTGTGCTAGGCAACTATTTTGTGAGTATAGCATAATATCTTTAGGAATAATTTCATTCATTCATTCATTCATTCATTCATTCATTCATTCATTCATTTGTTGGAGAGGTTGGCCATGTTTGGTTCTACCCTGGGTCTCTATCCAGCTTCCAGTTACTGGCCATTCAGACAGTGTGTGGCCATGGACTACCTCTAGTAGCTTTGCCCTCAACTCAGACCAGTCATTTGTCGGCCATTCTCATGAGCTCTGAGCCACCATTGCCTCAGCCCGTCTTGCAGGCAGGACAAGTTGTGAATTGAAGGTTTTGTGTCTGGGTAGGTGTCCCTGTCCCACAACTGGAAGCCTTGCCTCCTTATAGAAGATGGCCAGTTCCAGCTCCATATATGTCATTACTAGGAGTCCTCAGTAGGATCACCCCCATAGGTTCCAGGAAGTTTCCACTGCACTAGGATTCCACATTGCTCTCTAATGCCCCCCATTCCAGTTATCTCTTTCTGTACTCTCTCACTCCATCCCTTGCTCCCCACAAGATACCTCCTGTTCCCATCCCCTCTAGCCCCCAGTCCACCTGCAAAATCTTCCAAGGGAGCTCCATGCATCCCTCCTAGAGCCATCCTTGTTACTTAGCCTCTCTGAGTCTGTGGATTGTGGTGTGCTTATCTTTAACTTAGCAGCTAACATTCGTTTATAAGTGAGCACATGTTTTATTTCTCTGGATCTCTGTTGATTACTCAGGATGATTTTTTTTCTAGTTCCCTCCTTCATTGTATACACACACAGGTGTATGGTTCTGCTGGGCAATCTCTTCATCCCTTTACCTATCTCTGTTGGTTTATGACACTAAAATTTCCAGTGCAGACTGTTGATTCACTTCCTAATACTTTGTTTGTCTCTGTGTAATACATGTTCATTCTGTGTGAGTGTGTGTGTGTTTACACATGTGTAACATGAATCTTAAATGGTCTTATGAACAAAAACAAAACATGGGGCTAGGTTTTGGGGTGAATGCTGGAAGATCAGAGAAACAGAACAAGCCACAGCTAACCTCACTTTGCCAATTCCTCAGCTGATCCTGTTTCCTCAGACTGGAAGCCTCTCAGTCCTCATCCAGAATGAATCTCAGCTGAACTGTGCTGCTCAAAAGTCTAAAAGCTTAACCAGGCAAAAGTTTCTAGTTTCTGGTCTTCATACCTTATATACCTTTCTGCTTTCTGACATCACTTCCTAGGATTAAAGGCGTGAGTCACCATGCCTGGCTATTTCCAGTATGGCTTTGAACTCACAGAGATCCATGCCTCCAAAAGGCTAGCATTAAAGGTGTGCCACCATTTTCTAGCCTCTGTATCTATTGGCTGTTCTTTTCTCTGACCCCAGATAAGTTTATTAGGGTGCACAATATTTTGGGGAACACAAGATCACCACACACATGCATGTGCTAGCCAGAAGACAATCTTAGATTTCTTTTCTTGGGTGCCGAACATCATGGGTTTTGAGTCAGAGTCTCTGGCTAGCCTGGGGCTTGATGATCAGGCCAGGAGCCTGGCCAGTGACCCAGTGACAGCTGTGTGTCTCTGCCTCCCAGCCGGGACTACAGTGGACACATGTACCTTCTTTTTGTGTGGATTCTGCAAATGGAACCTGGGTCTTTCTACTTGGGCAGCTAGCATTTTGCCAACTGCCTCTCCCTCCTGTATTTTAGCTCCTGGTTTCATAAGAATTACAACACTTTCATTTTTATTTAGGTTAAATTCACTTCCTAGAATTAATTCTTGCTTCAGAATTTCATCAACTATTCCTGGATGTTTTATTTAAATTTTACTATCAGGTTGCAATTATACAATCAGACTTGGAAATGTGATTGAAATATTAATAACACATATATTGATTTGGAAAGAGTATAAATAATTTAATGACAAATGTTTCCATCAATTGCACATGTATCTATCCATTATTTTAGATTTTTTTATGAACTTCATAATGGTTTGCAATGTTCTTCATAGGCCTACTGAGTTTATTGTTTGACTTCTTCCTGAAATCATCGATTTCATTAATGACTGGTGTTTATAGAATTTATAATTTGTTGCCTTCATTTTCATTGCAATTAAGATTTTTTTCTGTGTACCCCATTACTTTTTATCATGTTGATCTTGCTGAATTCCTTAGTCAAAATGACTTATCTTAGATTTCAATGGTTTTATGTGCCAGTTATTAATTGATCTTGCTACTACTATATAGGGTTCATTTCCTCTGACAGTTAAAGAATTAAAAGGCAGGAAACATCTTGAACACAGCAGGCTGAGTCAGCCAGTGAAGAAAAGCTTTTATTAGAGTTGAGGAAACACACACAGCAGGCACATGGGTGGGAAGACCCTCTGCAGAGGGGGATTGGGGAGCCCTGCCTCTCCCTGAGGGCTGGGGTCTTTGAGGATATTTGAGGGGTCTTTCTTCCCTAAATTAGGGTTGATCTGGTTGAACAAAGACAGAGAAGCAGATACAAATGCAGGGTGAACTCATCTTGGTCTTGTCCTTAATGTATCAGACTGGTCCATTGCAGAAGGTACCCTAGTATTAGAGGGAGAGCCCTCCTGTGGCCTTTAGGCCTGCGTCACAGGTCAGGAGTGTGAGGAGGAAACCAGGATTTCACTGTTTCTATTATCTGTCTGTGGCTTCTCTTCCTGTCTGTTTACCTCCCAGGGCTGGTCTAAGTATTAGTCCCTCAGCTAATAGAAACAATTCTCCTTCTTCACTCACAGATTTTATAGGTTAGTTTTCCCTTCTGACTATGTAGACTAGGTCATCCAGGATGATATTAAAGAAATCATATGTAGGACTTTTGTGAAAATTTCCTTTTTTCACAACTTTGCTTACTTTGCAATGTCAATTTACTAAAAAAAAAAAAAAAAAAAAAAAAAATTCTCCATATAATTCTGTGTGGCCTGAAATTGTCTATATAGACCAGGCTGGTCTTGAATTCACAGAGATCCACCTGCCTCTGAGTGCTGGGAATAAAGGGTATGCCACAATGTCTGCCTGGGTCAACTGATGTTTGTAAAGTCTGTTAAGTCAGCAGGCAGCTTTCCTTTTCTTGGTTCATCCTGATCTTGTAAACTCAAACGACAGTAGTTGTTTCCAAAAGAGCAGTGTCTGCACCAATATCTTCAATATTTAGAGGTGAAAGTCACTGACACATGAAGACAAGGCATTTGAAAAGAACAGGAAGGAGAAGCTTCTGTTTCTCCTCCTGAGTACCACTTAGTTCAAAAGGTGAAGAAATAAGGCACAAAAAAGAAATCAGAATAAAACGGAGAGAGCCTAGTCTCATCAACACAGATTACAATGCCAAGAGAAGCTTCCCTCATTCAAGCTGCGTGTAGTATTTGTCCGTGACTATTAGCATAAATTAGAAAGGCAGCTTGGTACCATGACAATTTAGCTAAACAAGGGAGTCATCTATCCACTTGAACTAAGACTTCCACAGTCACGGGTTGTTGACGGGGTTTTCAGCACCCAGTATGAATTCCGTCTTACAGAACTGGATTCAAATCAACCAGAGACCAGTTTTCTACCCCATAAAAGTTGTGCCACTCTTGCACCAATGGGCACATCCTGCGTGGCAGGTTGGTGTTAGACATCCTAGGGTTCTCAGCTGGATGAGACCATTGGCATCTCCTCTCCTGCAGCAATCTGCACAGCACCTTGTGGCATTGTGAAAGCTGGTCAGCAGTGGGTGTTAGAAGAGCACCAGCTTGATTTCTCTACACCCTTCCACCACGGTGTGTGGTGTCTTCCACAATAGAATATTATCAACTAGTTATTGTGTGCAGTTAAGAAGAGCATCAAGATTCTGTATTGCTTTGGGGGGTGTAGGGCCTCCCTGGCCAGCAACTCATAAGGCGCTATCTCATGCCTGGAACTGGGACATTTGTTTAGTGACCCTTGGCCTTCAGGAGCAGCATTATCTAGACGTGCAGTACATCTTCCTCTGACTCTCCTCATAACTTATGATTCTTAATAGGCTTAGAAAGCAGTAAGCTTCCACGTGGCTTTTTCATGGGTCCTCAGTGTGGGTTAATCCTCCCATTCTCCTCTCTCATTTCTCCCATCCCACATCCCCATCCCTGCTTAAATGTTCTGTCTGCAAAAGTGCACTTGTGCTTTGACAACCCCTTTGTCATGCTGTGTGCCCTGCCTTGAGGAATCCCCACCCAGTGGTCCTCTTCTACTTACCTGGAGTCCACAAGTACTCCAGGTTGCACAGATAACTCTTAACATTTGGAGTGAGGAGCACATATGAGAAAAAAACATACAGCAGTTATCTTTTTTTATTTTTTATTATTATATTTGTGTTTTAATTTTACACATCAGCCATGGGTTCCCCTGTCCTCCCCCTCCCACCACACCCCCACCTCCCCCCCAGCCCCTCCCCCCCATTCCCATCTCCTCCAGGGCCAAGACTCCCCTGGGGATTCATTTAAGCCTGGTAGATTCAGTACAGGCAGGTCCAGTCCCCTCCTTCCAGGCTGAGCGAAGTGTCCCTGTGTAAGCCCAAGGTTTCAAACAGCCAGCTCATGCACTAAGGACAGGTCCCAGTCCCACAGCCTGGGTGCCTCCCAAACAGTTCAAGCTATTCAATTGCCTCACTTATCCAGAGGGCCTGCTCCAGGTGGGGACTCCACAGCCTTTGGTTCATAATTCATGTGCTTCCATTTGTTTGGCTATTTGTCCCTGTGCTTTTTCCAATCTTGGTCTCAACAATTCATGCTCTTACAGTCCCTCCTCTTTCTCGGCAATTGGACACCTGGAGCTCCACCTGGGGTCTGGCTGAGGATCTCTGCATACCACCTTACACCTGTCAGAGTGGCTAAGATCAAAAACACAGAAGACAGCTTATGCTGGAGAGATGTGGAGCAAGGGGAACTCTTCTCCACTGCTGGTGGGAATGCAAGCTTGTACAGCCACTTTGGAAATCAATATGGCACTTCCTTAGAAAATTGGGAATCTATCTCCCCCAAGACCCAGATGTAGCACTCTTGGGTATATACCCAAAGAATACTCAATCATACCACAAGGGCATTTGCTCAGCTATGTTCATATCAGCATTGTTTGTAATAGCCAGAACCTGGAAATAACCTAGATGCCCTTTAATTGAAGAATGGATAAAGAAAATATGGTACATATACACAATGGAGTACTACTCAGGAGAGAAAAACAATGACATCATGAGGTTTGCAGGCAAATGGATGGATCTAGAAAAAATCATCCTGAGTGAGGTAACCCAGAGTCAGAAGGACAAACATGGTATGTACACACTCATAGGAGGATACTAGATGTAAAACAAAGATGACTAGACTGCTACACAACTCCAGAAAGGCTACCTAGAAAACAGGACCCTAGGAAAGACCCAGAGATCACCCAATGACAGAGAAATGGATGAGATCTACATGAACAACCTGGACAACAGGGGAATAATGAAGGGCAAGGTTTGAGGGAAAGAAAGCTTAGGGGATCAGGAGATCCCAGCTGGATCAAGAACAGAAAGGGAGAACAAGGAATAACAGACCATGATAAATGAAGACCACATGAGAACAGGAATAGGCAGAGTGCTGGAGAGGTCCCCAGAAATGCACAATGATACACTGTAGACTGCTGGCAGTGGTCGAGGGAAAGCCTGATCTGACCTAGTCTGGTGATCTTTTTAATTAAGAAAAATTTTATTCATTTTACACACCAATCAAAGATCACCCTCTTTCCTCCTCCTGCCCTCCCAGCCTTCCCCTCCCAACCCACCCCACACTTCCCCCCACAAGAAGGCAAGGCCTGCTATGGGAGGCACATCCAGTCGAGGCAAGTCCAGGCCCTTCCCCCTACATCAAGGCTGTACGGGGTGTCCCATTATAGGTAGTGGGCTCCAAAAAGCCCACTCATGCACCAGAGATGGATTCTGATCCTACCACCAGGGGTCCCCCAAAGCAGATCCAACTACACAGTTGTCTCACCATGCAGAGGGCCTACTCCAGTCCCATGCAGGTTCCACAGTCATTGATCCAACTTTCATGAGTTCCCAGCAGTTTGGTTTGGTTGTCTCTGCAGGTTTCCCCATCATGATCCTGATACACTTGCTCATAGAATCCCTCTTCTCTCTCTTTGACTGGACTCCTGGAGCTCTGCCTGGTGTTTGGCTGTGGGTGTGGAAAAAAGCTCTATGATGACAGTTAGGGTCTTCACCAATCTGATCACTGGATAAGCCAGCAGTTCAGGCACCCTCTCCACTATTTCCAGTAGTCCACTAGGGTCATCCTTGGAGATTCCTGGCAAATTCCCTAGCACCCAGTTTCTCTCTATCCCCATGATGTCGCCCTCTGTCATGGTATCTCTTTTAGTGCTTTCCCACTCCATCCCTGTTCCAGCTCAACCATCCCATTCCCTTATATTCTCATCTCCCATCCCTTACCCTCCATTGCCCACCCCTCAAATTGGAAAGAAAGAAGTCCCACTTTCACTATTTGCAGATGATATGATAGTAGACATAAGTGAAAACAAATATTCGACCATAGAACTCCTACAGCTGATAAACTCCTTCAGTAATGTGGCAGGTACAAGATTAACTAAAAAAAAAAAAAAAAAGTTCTGTAGCCCTCCTATATACAAATGATAATTGGGCTGAGAAAGACATCAGAGAAACATCACCATTTCCAATAGCCACAAATATAAAATATGTTGGGGTAACTCTAACTAAGCAAGTGAAAGACCTGTATGATAAGAACTTTAAATCTCTGGAGAAAGAAATTGAAGATATCAGAAAATGGAAGGATCTCCCATGCTCATGGATAGGTAGTAGGATCAACATAGTAAAAATGGCAATCTTACCAAAAGCAATCTACAGATTCAATGCAATCCCCATCAAAATCCCAACACAATTCTTCACAGACCTGGAAAGAACAATACTCAACTTCATTTGGCCAAACAGAAAAACCAGGATAGCTAAAAGAATCCTGTACAACAAGGCCACCTCTGGAGGCATAACCATCCCTGACATCAAGCTCTACTATAGAACTATAGTAATAAAAACAGCTTGGTATTGGCATAAAAATGGTTATTATTCTGAGCCTGGTTTACTATTATAATTTTTCCAAGTTTTATCCATTTATCTACTGTTGACAAATTTCTAAATGGTCTTAATAAATAAAAAACACAGCCGGGCAGTGGTGGCACACACGCCTTTAATCCCAGCACTTGGGAGGCAGAGGCAAGTGGATCTCTGTGAGTTCAAGGCCAGCCTGGTCTCCAAAGGAAGTTCCAGGAAAGGCACAAAGCTATACAGAGAAACCCTGTCTCAAAAAACCAAATAAAATAAAATAAACACAGAGCCAAATATAGGGTAAAAGCCTTAGAAAGATCAGGGAAATAGGGAAAGCCACCAGCCAACCTTACCTCACCAACTCTGCAGCTTCCAAAGAGAGCCACTTCCTGTCTACCCAGGCTGATATGCTTTGCTGTTCTGCCATCTGATTTGCTCTCTGTCTCGTGACATCATTTTGTCTCCCTGGCCAGTTCTATCACTTACTGTCTGTACAGGTCTTCAGAAATCTATGGTTGGTACTGGGATTAAAGGCCTGTATCATCACGCTTGGCTTTGTATCCTTGAACACACAGAGATCCTGCCTGCTAAGTGATAGGATTAAGAGCATGTACTACCGCTAACTGACTTCTTTGTTTACTTAAAATGGCTTGCTATTTCCTCTGATCTCCAGGCAAGCTTTATTTATTAAAGCACAAATAAAATATCACCACAGCCTACAAATTTTGTTATTTCATTTTTTACAGATGAAGAAACTTTTACTGTGTGCACATGTACCACAGCTTCACCATTCATTATCATTATTTATTTTTCTAGACTTTCAGAAACAAGTTCTGGATCACTAAAATTCCTTTACAACTGCCACAGCTTGCTCTCTCTTCCACTGCTGGAAATGGTTATGTTTTCCTCAAGCTGAAGTTCACCTGAAGGAAATTCGCCTCTTCAGACAGCTCAGATATTGCAGAACCTTAAATGACCTTGACACTGTCTGTCTTTACTGTATTCCTCATCTGCTGGATCAGAAACACTTTGCCTGTAAAACCTCTGAACATGCAGCCCTCGCCTTAGCCGCGGCAGCTCTTAGAGCAAAGCAGCTGTTGATTCCTTTCTTTCTTTGCATTTCTGGGCACTGGTTGGACAGTGGCTTGCTCTGTTGAACTACAATCAGGAGGTGTAGATTGAGTTCATGTGCTAATGCCTTTGTATCTCATTAGAGGAGGAATGGGAAGCAGTGCCTTGGGTAGACTGGGGATATATATATAGCTTCCCAGGACTACCCCAAGTTATTTTGGCTGGATATATTTAAAACTAGTAACCCCATTTCATACTAAAAATATTCCTGATTTGAACAATAAATTCTGTAATCTCCATACTATAAAGGCTCAGGATGGGTCTCCATAAAATTATTTTCATTGTTACTTCATAACTACAATTTTGTCATTGTTATGAATCATCATGTAAATACTGTTGGAGATAGAGGTTTGCCAAAGTGACCATGACCCCTGGTTGAGAACCACTGTTCTACACTAACACTGTTTTCTCTTTCATTCCAGTTTCCTCTGGCTTACATTGAGGTAAGAAACTTAACTGTTTCATGTTCAGAGAGAAATCAATCTGCTGAAAGCAACTTGATGTTGGAATGTTGTAGCAGGACTGTGGGTCAGCAGCCTTCCACCACTGTGGATAGTTGCTTCATTATATCACATTCCCTACCCTAATGCTTCCATCATGAACACGTGGTCTTAGATGTGTTGATGTAATTAAAACTCTATTTACTTACAAAATTTACAACCTGTCTCACAGGATCCAAAGACAAATCGAATTATGCAGTGGCGGGATATTAACACAGAGCATGGGCTAAAGCAGCTGTCCTTCAGCCTGTCATCAGAGCCTATTCAGGGCTCCTACAAGATAGTGATAGTGAAAAAATCAGGAGTGAAGACAGAGCACTCCTTCACCGTGGAGGAATTCGGTATGGCTTGGGAAGACTGAAAAGGGAAAGCAGATCTTATAAGTTTCTGGTTATCATAGGATAAATTGATGAACATGTTGAGTTCAATGGGTAAGGCTGGGATTCATCTGATTCTACCTAGGGCTATCCACCTAGCAACCTGGAACTTCCAGAAAGTTCTGGGATTTTCAGAGACAAATTACTTGGGTTTTCTTTTTTAAGTAGATACCCCTGTGATTTGAAAATCCTGATAGATCTATCACCACTCAACATTCTAACTTTACTGGAGGCAGGGAATCTTAATAATGGGAAGTCACCATTTCTTGGCAGAGGCTGATCATTAAGCCAACTAGGAAAGTTATTTCCCACCTGAATTTCTCTTCTCTCTCCCAATAGTGCTTCCTAGGTTTGAAGTTCAAGTAAAGGTCCCAAAGGTCATCACTGTGCAAGATGAAAAAGTAAACGTGACTGTGTGTGGAGTGTGAGTTACCTGTGTTTAATCTTCTGTCCTTCAGAATATTCTTGGACACAAAAACTACCTGGGATAATGTGTCATTGTGGAATATATAATGCTAAGGTTGTCCTTCCTCCTAGAATGTTGCCCTATGGCGTTCATTTCCTCCTCACGTCCCCACTGCTCTGCATCCATAACTGCTTGATTGTATATGTTGATGATGTTCATCCTGATGACACCAGTGATAAATCAGTTGTATGAGGCAGTAGAGCGTTCCTGCCTTTGGAGACAGGAAGGCTCCTACAAAGATCCCCTGACCCATGAAAAGAGAACACAGGCACTAAACACAGCATTCTGCTGACCTGTTATGGGTTGACAGAAAGAACAGAGAAACGAGGGCTCCCAGTCTGGCTGTTGTTCCAGCCACTGCTGTCCAACTTCAACTTTTAAACATCTCACTTCTCTGTTTGCATTTCTGTACTGGATAAATGTGGATCCTGTGTCACAGCAACTGAAGTTGCTATTTAAATCTGGAACCCCAGTAAGTCAAACCCTGCTAGGAGGAATTTGCAAATGTGCCTGAATCAAACAGAAGAGACACACCTGGCTCACATCTGCTTGTCATTAAAATAAATATGCTTTAAAAAAATTGATAGGAAGAGAGCAAAAAATTGAGGAGGTCTATTAGAATAGTTCTGAGTCATTTAGCCATGGTCTCCATTCATCAAGCCCCATCCATTACTAGCTGAGTATCCTGATTGGGTCACTTAATCTTTTCAGAACTATAAAAGGGAGAAAATCATGTCTCCCAGAGGTTCTTAACAGGGTTAAATTGTTAATGTATTCGGTTAGAACATGTCAAATGGTAATAATGGGCCCTATTTGCTGTCACTGTGAAAATACACAGAGCTAATCTACTGTTACAGATTAACAGTATAATTATGGCTGGGAAGACTGTAGGTCTGTGCTTTAGGATGACCCTTGGTTTCTCTGAATCTGTCTTGTAACAGATATACCTATGGAAAGCCTGTACCAGGGCAGGTAAAGATAAGTATATGCCTTGAATATCAGCATCCTAGCAGGAAGGGAAAGGGTGCATGCAAAGAAGTCAGTTACCAGGTGAGTAAAAACTGCTCAAAGTCCCATTTTTAATATTGACGGTTAACTAACATGGAAATACAAGTGGAAAAGCTGAGAGGAAATGCACACCCAGATACTGAAAAAGGACCTTGGGACTGCATGGTGTAGCTCTGTGGTGGTATACTAGCTAGGCATGTGCAATCCCCAGCAACACCCCCCTCTGACAAAGGTGATATTTCTGAGACCCACTGTTATTAAAGGTATATTTCAACAACTTTACAGCTAAACTTGGCCACCAAGTTTATTTTTATTATATATGCTTTGTACAAAGTATTAGGTTTATGCCATTTTCATACATGAGTATCATGTATTTTAACCATATTCCCTAGTCCCATTGCCACCTCAGCTCTCGAGTCCTCACTCTTGTGTCCTTTTCTTCCTGTATATCCCTCACTACTTTCGTGACTTATAGACTAGTCTTTGAAACATAATTGTCACATAGAGAATGGGAGTAAATTGCACAAAACAACAGGCGTCTTTACAGTGTACTCACACACACGTATCATGTCTTGATTCTCTCCTCCACTACCTGCCCTATTCTCTCCATCCATTCTCCTGCCAGGCCCTTCCTCTTCCCAAATGGAACAACATCTACTTGGCAGTGTTTCTGTTTTACCCTTACACATGACAGAAACCGTGCTCTGCTGTGTGTCTGAGTCTGGTATTCTTGTGAAAGGTGACACTTTCCATGCCCATAACATTCTCTGACTCAATTTTGATTATCAGTTCATCAGCTGATGGGCTCATTAGATTGTGAGTCACATAAATGTCAGCATAGCTGTGAACACATGTCTTGGTGTACTGACAGAGATTCCTTTTATGTATTCCTGACAGATGGTCATATGGTACTTTGACCTTGTAATCTATGAGGAGCTTCTATACCGACATGGCAGTGGCTGTACTATGTTGTAGGTTCACCCACACTGTATGAGGTGTAGAGAACACAAGGTCCTTGTGCTCGTAGATAAGCATTAGGGAAAACAGGAATGTTAGAACATGCAGGGTTGTCTCCTCAATGGAGGAGGTGTATACCTGTTTTCCACCCAGAAAGCTAGGAATGGATGTAGTTAACATTCTGGTGATCGGTGTTATCTGTAGGGCCAGGACACACCTGAATCTGCTAGACTACTACATTCATCCCAGACTCTTCCTTTCTAAATCTTCATCTTGAGCCTTATTTCTCAGTCTATAGAACCCTCCCTTATGGGTGATGTCACAGTACTTTAGAATACCCAGGTGACCTCTGTGCTATCTGTAGGGCTAGGCCACTCCTGACTCCCACAGACTCTTATGTTTATATCACTCATTTTCCATAGACCCTTAGCTGAGCATTGTTTTTCAGTCAATAGAACCCATCTTTAGGGAAGAGGTCCCATGTTATTTGTAAAAAGTTTCAATGTGAACATGTTTTAAGCTTTGCCATATGCACATGGGTTTGAGTTAATTTCATCAGGAAACTTTTTCCCCAAAATTGTACTGCATTTAAATATACCTAAAATAAACTGCTGAGTTTCAGACTCCAGTAGTTTGAGCCAACACAGGCTACTGAGTCATATTAAACTGGATTTCATTCTTGCCTCACACAGATTGTTACTCTGCTGGTTCTGGTATTTACAGAGACACCTACAATGAAGGTCTTCTCTTTACAACCTCACCAGCACTGAATTTTGCTTTCTTTATAATAACCACTCTGTCTATGGTGAAAAGGATCTCTGTAGTTTGAGGACTGCATTTTCCTGTGTCTTAAGATGTTAAATTCATTTCTTCATATATTTTTAGAGGTTTGTATTGGCTTTGCAAACTGTTTTTCAAATCACATCATTTGCCATGGAGTGAATTGTTTTTATTGGCTTTACATATTTTAAGTTTTTTTATACATTTTTCTTAATTTTTAAATATTTTTGAACATTTCATGGTGAATGTGGTTGTCGTTTATGCCTCTCTTTTTTCCTCTCCAATGCCTCCCATGTCTCCCTCAACTCTCTCTGAAATTCATGACCCCTTATTCTGGAACTATTATTGTTACACATATAAATAAATTGTGTGTGTGTGTGTGTGTGTGTGTGTGTGTGTGTGTGTACATAATCAACCTGCCAAGTCCATTTAGTATTGCTGCTATGAACATGTACATAAGGATGTCCATGCAGGATTATATAACCTTCCCGTGGACACCTTGGAGAAGAATGGTTTTCTCTCTCAGCACCCATTGATCATCTGTAGCTCTTGTTCTTGGGGCTTTATGAAATTACCCTATCTGCCAAATTGGCATTTTAACTGGTGTTACCATTATGTAAGTCTTGTTTAGACAGTCACATTGTTGAAGTTTTTGTGAATGTGTTTTCCCTGTTGTGTCTGGACGACACTATTTTGCAAGAGGCTTTCAGGTGTTTTACAATCTTTCTTATCCTTGCTCCATGATTTTCCCAGATCTTTGATTCAGTGGTTATATTGGAGACACAACAAGTGGGGTTGTGCACATTATAGGTACTTATTCTCTGCATTTGGGTGAGTTATGAATCTGTATAATGGTCTCTATATATTGAAAAATATGATTATTTAATGAGGGATGAGTTCTACACTTATATATAAGGATAAGTTTTTGGATTATAATAAGGAACTATATTGGTTTAGGAAAATGGCGGTGGTGGCTTTGCCCCCATAGTCATTTCTTGTGGTGGCTTTGCCCCCATAGTCATTTCTTATTGGTTTAACATTTGTGTTTTGGATGAATGTAGAAATTTGTCCATGTATTTTAGGTTTTCTAAATGATTGATTCAGTACAGGTTTTTAAAGTATTCCTTTATAATATTCCAATTTTTTAAATTGTCTGTGTAATGTTTTCCTATAAATTTCTTATTGTTAATTTGACTAATTTCTTTCTTTCTTTTGGTGAATTATACCAAAGCTCTATCAATCTTATCTTCTTAAATAATCATCTCTTGGACTCATTGATTCTTTGAATTCTTTATTTCTGTTCCACTCATTTCTGTCTCAGTCTTTATTATTTCTTCCCATTAACTAGTATTGAATTTGTCCTGACTTTTCTTTTTCCAAATACTTGACTTGTATTATTGAGTCATTTATTTGTGCTATTTCTTTTCTTTTTTAGATCAATACCTAGACCTGTAACTATCCCTCTTGGGACTGTTTTAAATGTGTTCCAAAGGTTTTGTTGTACTGTATTTTCACTTAATCTCAGGATTTTTAAAATTTTTCTTTCTTGATTTCTTCTTTGATTCATTAATTATTCAGTATTTGGCTGTTTAATTTCCATGAGTTTGTGTAATTTCTAGAAAATCTTTTGTTGTTTATTCTAAGCATTATTGTATTGTGGTCAGATAGGATGCACTCAACTATTCCAATTTTCAACAATTATATTTGTTCAGATATGGTCTATGTCCCAGTATTTTATCTATTTTTGAGAAACTTCCATTTGTTACTTCAAAGAATAAATATTCTTTGTTGTTTAAGTGGAATATTCTATAGATATATTAGCTTCACTTAATGTATGATACCATTTAGTTCTGGTGATTCTGTGTTTATTTTTTTTTGTTCAGATGCCCTGGACAAAATTGGAGAAATTAGTGTTCAGAAATCAACTATAATTACTGAATTGGTTTCATCTGAGTCTTGAAGTCTAGTGGTATGCTTTTTATGAAGGCATGTGTGCTAGAGTTTGGTTTATATATGTTTATAATTGTAGTGTCTTCTCAGTTGTTTCTTTGATAAAAATAAACTGTTCCTCTTTATCTCTTCTGATTAATTTTAGTTTGAAATTGAGTATATCAGATATTAGATTATAAATGCCTGCTAGCTTTCTGGTCATTTGCTTTGAATACTGTTTTTTCATCCTTTCACTGTAAGGTTGTGCCTATCCTTGAAGATAAAATGAGGTTCTTGTAAACCACAAAAGGACTGATTTTGTAACCCATTCAACTATCCTGTGTCTTTTGATTGGAGAGTTGAGACCATTAATATTTAAAGTTATCTTTGAAAGGTGTGTGTTGATTGCTGTCAATTTATTATTTTGTTGCTATTTGTGTTTAATCCTATTTCATGTCTCAATAATTAAAGTTTCATTTTTTTTCTTTCTGTAGCCTCTTACCTATGCTTAATCTCATCCTCAGTCTAAAGTGTTGTCTCTGGTATTCTCTGTATGGCTGGTTTAGTGAACATGAATTCTTTTAGCCTATTTATCATCATACAGTCTTATCGGTTTTAGGAACTTCTTGAGACTTGTGAGTTGTTTACTTCCTTAGCCTTGTAAGTCTTGTATATATCCTGCATCTTTGTAAACCTTCTTCCAGATGTAATGTTTAAATTCAGATGAAATTCTTATACAACACTCTGGAAATTATTATTTTTGTCCAGATTGCCAATTGATGAGTGTGTAGTACTAAAGTCACCCATCATTATTGCATTTGGACCTATGTATTCTTTCCTTAGTATTATTTCTTTCATGATGTTGGATGTATTGACATGTTCATTCAGTACTCTTTTTGGTTTATTCATTTTACTAGTAGGTAGTGATGTTTTTATTTCTTGTAACTAATTTTGGACTGGTCTATTTTATCAAATATGAGTATTGATACTCCAGCTTCTTATTAGCTTTGGATTTTCTTGATCTATCTTTTTCTATTTGTCTTAGTTAGGGGTTCTATTGCTGTGAAGAGACACCATGACCACAGCAACTCTTATATAGGAAAACATTTAATTGTGTGGCTTACAGTTCAGAGATTCAGCCCATTATCATCATGGTGGGACCTGGCAGCATACAGGCAGACATGGTGCTGGAGAGATAGCTGAGAGTTCTACATCTAGTGCAGGCAACAGGAAGTGGTCAACAATACTGAGTGTGGCTTGACCATGTATGAGACCTCAAAGTCTGCCTCCACAGTGACACACCTCCTCCAATAATACCACATACTCCAACAAAGCCATACCTCCAAATAGTGCCATTCACTATGAGTTTATGGGGATTATGAGTTTTCCAATTATATTCTAGCTACCACATTCCACTCTATAAGCTTGTAACAATTCCATGATACAAAATGTATTTAGTCCAACTTCAAAAGTCCCCATAGTCTATCATAGTCTCAAACTTATTTAAAAGTCCAAAGTTCAAAGTTTCTTCTGAGATTCATGCAAATTTTTAACTTTAATCCCCTATAAAATCAAAATAAATACAGATCACATATTTCCAATATATAATGGCACAGAATATCATTACTATTCCAAAACATAGGGAAGGGGGCATAATGAGGAAATACTAGACCAAAGCAAGACCAAAAACTAGCTGGGAAAATTCCAAATTCTACATCTCCATGTCTGATGTCAAAATGCTCTTCAGATCAATAACTCCTTTGAGCTTTGTTGACTGCAACATACTTATTTCTCTTGGGCTGGTTCTAATCCCTACTAACAGCTTTCCTCAGCAGATATTCCATGGCTCTGGCATTTCCAATATCTTGGGGTCTCCAAGGCAATCCAGTCATGGTCTCCATTCAGGGACAACCCTGACACATGCCTGGCCTCACCAGCTCTCTTTGGTCAAGGAGGCAAATTCCATATTCCCTTTCTTCTTTCATTAATTCCATAGCCATGTGACTGAAGCTGCCAAGTTCTGATGCTTACTAGGGCTGGAACATGGCTCCTTTGTTCAATTACCTCTTCACCAAATTTCTTTTTTTTTTTTTTATGGTTTCCGTCACTGCATAAGTTTCACTGTCCTGAAACTGGATCTGTAGACCAGGCTGGCCTCAAACTCAGAGATCTGCCTCTGCTTTCCGTGTGCTGGGATTAAAAGCATGTACTACCACACCCTGCTTTAAGCTTCTCTTTAATTCCTTTCCATAAGTTGGAAACTAATCTCAGTAGTATTTTGCCCTTTATTCCATTTCTTAATCTCTTTGATTAAGAAATCTCTAATCTTAATTAAGAAATATTTAATTAGCTTTCTCTGCTCTGTTCTCCCCACATCACACCAACTTTCCCTCTGCTCCCCACACATGCTCCTTCCCAGGCCTGGTTCTCTTTACCCCACCCCCTCTTCCTTCTAATAAAGCTCTCTGTAACTAGGTTAAAAAGAAAAAAAGAAACATTTAATTAAGGAAATTAATCTTTACCTCCTTGAACAGAAGACTTAGCTCTTTCCTCTCCTTGATGCTCTTTTTCTCCTCAAATTGTACGTTTTCCACTTTTCCTTCTCAGCTTGTTCCTTTTCATTATAAATCTCTATAAGAGTGACCAGCAATAACCACACAACGGAGTTGATAGCAGGCTGTCTCAAGGTTTCCTCTGCCAATGGAATTAATCCATATCTTTTTGCTTTAGCCTCAGGCAGACTCTTCGACAAGGACAAACAGCAACCACATTCTTCACCAAAATATTTTCACCAGAACAATCTCTATTAATTAATATTCATCTTCTCTGAAACATTTTGAGCAAGGCCTCCACAATTAAAATCTCACGCAGCACTGCTGACTTCCAGGTTCCTATTAGGATGTCCCATTAATCAGCACTTAAAACATTCAACTCCTTTTCTAATCCACAGTCCCAAGGTCCCTGGTACCAACTTCTGTCTTAGTTAGGGTATCTATTGCTGTGAAAAAATACCATGACCACAGCAACTCTTACAAAGGAAAACATTTAATTAAATGGCTTACAGTTCAGAGGTTCAGATCATTATCATCATAGTGGTACCAGGTGGCATGCATACAGATACAGTGCTGGTTAAGTAGGTTTAGAGTTCTACATCTTATTCAGGCAACAGGAAGTGCTCTGCAATACTGGGCATGGCTTAAGCATATAAAACCACAAAGTCTGCCTCCACAGGGGTACTCTTCCTCCAATAATACCACACTTACTTTGATAAAGTCACACTTCCCAATAGTGTCATTCCCTATGAGCTTATGGGGGCCAAGTACATTCAAACTACCATACTATCCTTTCATTTTTGAGTCTAATTAGTCATCCTGTGTCTCTTATTAAGAGACATAGAATCATTTACATTTATGTGTTGATAATTATCTATTTATTTATTTATTTCCAATGATTTGTTGGATGTTCTGGTTAATTCACATGCTATTTATCTTTTTTTAACCATGTCATCTTTTACTGACTTTCTCATTCTTGTCCTGAGTTGATAACATTAATATCATCATCTGCTTGTCTGAATCCTCTTTGAGGCCACTAGCCATTTCTAAAACTAGACAATTAGATGATTTGTCCAACATCACCACAGTTTCAGAATCCTGGGATTTAGAGTGAGGAGTCATAGCCTCTTGTAGTTCTCACACTGTCTTGTGTCATGTTTCCTGTGTTTCTACATTGTGATCTACAGATCTCTTACAATAGATCTCTCCTCTGGTTTATTTGGGGGTCTTCTTAGGAGGCAGTTTTCACTTAACAGCTCATTCCTCACTACCATTCAGAGACAAAAACACAAACTCCAAAACAGCAGAAAACCAAAGACGATAGAGCAACACAGTTTAAATAAAATAATGCACACTACGATGTCAGCCATCAGGGTACAAAGGAGAATGGCAAACAGTGTAAAGTAATCTGTGAAGTTACAATTGAATTAAGAACAAAGTAATGTGATTCTGGTGACTCTTCTCTTTCACATTTCAGAATAATGTCAGTTCTTTCTAATGAAGACTTTTCTCATTCACAGAACCACACAGAGGTAGCTCCTAAGCCCCCATTACACTCTGGAAATAGATTTCACTTTATCCATTTACTGGAACATGGAACAACAGTTTCATGCCTGCTAGTAAAATGTACCAATGGGCTACATTCAAGCCTGTGGTTGCTATTTTAAATAATGTAAAGTGATTATTAAGTCCTAGTGGCACACAAGTAAGTGTTCTGATTACATTATAATTGTGAATTTATTTAATACTCCTAATGTATCTATAAAGATAATCATTATCTTTATAGATGACTAAGCCAAGGCAACTTTGTTACTGGCTCATGATCATGGCACACAGCAGCTCATTGTGTGAGCCAAGTCCCATGATTACGACCAGATTTTCATGCTGTGCTGCACTAAGCACTCATTTTTCTCAAAGAAGTCCTCATGTGTGGGTTTGAGTTAACCATTAATCTGAACAGTGTGTCATGTTTCCTTATTTTTATCCTGCATAACAGCTGGACAACAATGGCTGCACCACACAAGAAGAAAACATCCGTGTGTTTCCTTTAAAGAAAAGACATGAAGCCCAACATCTCTTTGTGAATGCAAAGGTTATAGAAGAAGGGACAGGTATGTGAGTAACCTGAGAATATAGAAAAAGAAGCTGTGAAAATTCACACCTGTTCATGCCAATGGTGGTTTGAACAGAAACAGAAAAAGGATGTAGAAAAAAAGCATTTCTTCACTAACTGTCTTGAACTTTCAATGTTGTTGCTAATTTCTCTTTCAGGATTTGAGTTCATGGGATCTGGAATATCTAAAATTGAAAGAACTGCAACCAAACTCATATTTGTAAAAGCAGATTCACACTTTAAACGTGGAATTCCGTTCATAGTGAAAGTAAAGTACTTTTTGATTCATAAGTGGTTGGGCTGTATTGTGATATCTCAACCTAGGCCATTCTGCTCAGTGTTAAACTTGTCTGATATCAGTGGTTGCAGTACAAGAATTTAGCATAGTAGCATACTATGTTATCAAGTTATAATGTTATAAGTTATCAAGAAGCCCCAAACCTAAAGCATATGGAGCAAAATTTTTATTTATAACTACTGTCCTTGAACTATTGTCTTAAACCCCAAAGTGGTCACTGTGTTTCTACAATGAAGCAAGATATGCTGCATGTTCATGACCAACCCCCACACTCCGTTAGCCTCAGGGACCTAACTAGGTTTTATTTTGACTATGTCAGTGCATCTACCTCCCTTAGTTCACACAAGGAATTCATCGATGGTTTCTTCTGAATAGCAGCTAAGTATGAAGCAACTATTATGGAGTCATATGACACCTTCAGCCTCTGGCTTTCATAGCACAGCCAGTCCTACTGGTGCAGATTGATCTTAAAGTGTTAGGTGTTTGTAAAATGCTTAATTAGTTGGTGCATCTTTTATGATATTTATATAACATTGAAACAGGTTTTCTCTTCTATTCTGTATGGTATCATCATACCTACACTATACTTTTCTTCCTTGTTTAATTTAGGTCCGCCTAGTGGATATCAAAGGAGCTCCCGTGCCAAATGAGCAAGTCTTTATGAAAGCACATGAACTTGACTACACCAATGTTACTACCACTGATCAGCATGGCCTGGCGGAGTTCTCCATCAACACCACCAACATCGAGGGGTCTTCCCTCACTATCAAAGTAAGTCAGAAATGAGGGCATAAGACACATGGTGAAGCTTTCTAACAGCTTGAACTCAATAATGTGTACCTTCATGAAAAAATATTCCCATGCCAAATTTTCTTATTTTAGGGAAAAACACTTAAGGTTTCTGATCAGTGATAAAGGTATGAGCAAAGGGCTAGAGAAATAAGTGCACACATTATGAATACATTCCTTTAAATACAATATTTTTCATAGTCTGTCTTATTTTTTGTCTTCTATGTATCTCAAGTCAGGGCCTTCAAACAAAAATGTTTAAAGGTATATTTTCATCTTCAGTCAAGAAGAGGTACTGTGTATTCTCAAATTCATTATCCAAATATGTTGTACCCATTTTCTCAAACAAGACACAGTTAATGTGTAACTGAATATGATTGATGCTACACTAGTTCCTGCTTTGGCAGGCATACACACACACACACACACACACACACACACACACACACACACACACACACACTGTGCCTCTGATGTAAGGAGAAACTCAGCCAGTCAGAAGATAGGTTTAGCTGGTTAGATCACACATAGCTCACTCTGTCATTACTTAACAGCCCCCCACATAAGCACATACATAGATTCTGTGCCCTGAAGTCAGTCCTGCAGTGCTTCAGACATTGCCTTAGCTCAGTAAATGATTCAGGCTGGGACTCACTCTTCTAATGGCTTTCTACCTTACTTTTCCTGATGGCCTGTCTACCTTGCTCTTCTCATGGATGTCTACCTTGATGTCATGGCCTGTCTACCTTGCTCTTCTGATGGATGTCTACCTTGATAAGCTTGACTGGGTCTCAGTTGGGACAAGTCACATCACTGCGCTCTCTTCTCCTCAGATGTCTGGTGGATCCTTGAAATAAGGCCTTAGGAAAGATTTGTCTCTTCCTAAGTCAGGAGAATTAGTTTTATTTATTCTTTCATGGTTTTTCTTCAGACTTTTCTTTCTTCTCACCTTCCTGCCCACCCCACTCCTTTCTTCCTCCTCCTCTGAGTTTGTTGTTTTTGTTTGATTTTAATTAGCATAGAAAGTAACAGGTTTCACTATGTCATTCTTATACATATTTTCTTGACACTCCTCCCCAATTATCTCTCCATCTCCCTGAACTTCTCCCACTCTTACACTTCTGCCCTCAATAGTCTCCTTTCCATTCACACCACACACTTCAGATTTCTAGTCTGTTGTTCCTTGACTTTCTTTCTCAGACTTGGGCCTCCCTTCCTTTCTCTTTGATCTTGCTTCTTTTTCCCTTCCCCACTCTCCTTTTTTGCTACTTTAGCAATAAACTTTGTCTCTATTTCTTTTTGCATTTAAAAAACTTTTATTGATTCTTTGTGGATGTCACACCATGTGTCCCAATCCCACTCATCTCCCCATCCCCTCACTTCTGCCTTCAGTCTTGCCACCACCTCCCGCCCCCAGAAAACAAACCAAAAAAACCCCAAAAACTTTAAAGTAAAACAAACAAAAAAACAAAACAGAAAAAAAAAAAAGATTTAAAAATCAGTGTGGAAGCTGTAATGTGGCCCAGTGAGTCACACAGTATAACCTTTAATCCATACACCTTTACTTGTAAGTGTTCACTTCAATGCATCATGATCTGGTTCTAGGCTTCTGGCTTCTGCTACACACTCAATACCAGGCCCTCACTGGGACTCCTCTTGGAGATCCTCTTGTTGCCTTGTGTCATGGAGATCCCGCAGCTTTGGCTATGCCGGTCTCACCCCTTCATATGATCCAGCAGTTCATAGATGAGGTAGATGTTGGGGTGGGCTACCTCATAGTCCTGGATCTGGGCCTGGGTGGCAGTTTGGTTGGTCAGCCCACCAGCTTTCCTTCACTATCCCTACCTAGGTGAACTCTCCAGTACTTTTTCAGCTAGCTCACTCAGTGAGGCAGACAGCAAGGATGAGCACCAATTCTCCAGATCTTGTGCCCTTGAGTTTGGGTCACCTACACTCACACCACCAGGGCCAGCTCTACTACTTTGCTCATGCAAGGTGCAGGGCCTGCTCTCCAGATTGCTGCACTGGGTGAGGAACAGGGCTAATCTTCCATTCTCATGCCCCTGAGGCTCACACTCCTGCCTGCCATAGGTGGCAAGGAGGGGGCAGGGCATATTTCCCTCATCCTTGCCATCCACAACATATGAGAGAGGGTATCACTAACTGGAAAGCCAGCCTCTAGCATCCTAGATTATGCAAAAACAAACAAAAAACCACAAATACAGTGAGAGCTAGACTTTTCTGAGGGTGAGACTTTTCTATCTGAGGGGTATTAGGAAGATGTCACATGTTCTGATGGCTACTTTCTCTTTTACCTCATCTTAAAAAATCCTCTCTGTGAAAAATCTATCTAAATACAGCTACATTCTTTACACACACCTGTATATCTCTTAACATACATACATCTCTCTCCTGCACAGCCATATATTTCTATACACTGTTACATCTTTTTCTCAATAGCTCCACATCTCTCTTCTGTATATATTTCTTCTCTCTACTCCACTATATTCCTTCCTACACTACTATATCATTCATTTACTCTCTCACTCACCCCCTCACTCTCCTCTACACACACATTTCTGCCCTACATACACATCTCTGTCACTTCTTACATTTCTCACACTTCTCTGCTTACACACTCAGCTTCATCTCCCCCCACTTCTACCCCTGCACATTAAGCTACATTTCTATTTCAACACACACACACACACACACACACACACACACACACACACACACCCCTAAACAGCCAAACTCTGAACAATTATGTTACATTTTCTTGGTCCAACACATTCTCATAACACATGATAAATCATACAGTTTCTCTCAGGCTAGAGATGTCATATTGACATAGTGTGAGTGGTCAGGAATCCCAGACAGGAAATGACATTGAAATTCAGGACTTAATAACATTTATTTGGCTGAACCCTGAGTTCCGCAACATAAAGTGAAGTTGGGAGTACATGCAGAAAGTCAATTGCTGCAGGAAAGTTATGTTTTAATATTACCAGCCTGACTTTGGTTTAACAGACACTTGGGGACTTGTACTTGTGTATTCTCTGCAGGGCCAGCTAGTCTGATTTGAATTTGTTCTGAAGGCTAAAATTAGATGTCTTTGTGACTGAGAATACTGTTATTTTCCTATGTCAGTTATGAAAATATCCTATTATTATTTCTATTCATCAGGATTATACAGCTTAAGCAGAAATCATCTTCCTGACCATCCACGGCCATAAGCGTGCACAAAGATGGAATATATACATGATATAAACACACAAGCGGTGGGAAAGCATCCATAGCAGTTTTTAGGGAAGAAATGTAATGTCACATGAGAGAATTTACAGACAGAAGCAACTGGTTGTATACAGTCAGTGATGGCTTTGCCAGGTGGGGCTCCCCATCAGAGAGTTATTCATCTAGTGGGTCGACCTGTTGAATACTAGTTGTCACCTGCTGTCTACTCCCATGGCCTCTGGTCAAACCATTACTACCAGCAGCTCTCAGCAGGAGGGGCCAGGAGCAGCCCTCCTGCTCTTGAGTCTATAGACCTGGCTCAGCCCTGCACCCCTGCCAACAGAGTCAGATCTAGCGTGATGTACAAGGCCCACTCTGCCAAATGCTATGGCTAGTGATGGGCAGGATGAACTCTCCCACTCTCATGACCCTTGGACCAGCTTTTCTTGCCTTCAGTAGGTGGTAAGGGGTAAGTGATGATGGGCAGATGGGAATCATTCCCTTCCCCATGCCACCATTTGACAGATCGTGGGGCTAGCTTTCCCACTCTTACACCTTCAGGGCTGGATCACCCACACCCCCACCATCAAGGAGAGCTCTACTGTTATGCCCTGTGGAGGTGCAAAGCCCACTCTCATAAGTGCTGCAGTCAGTGAGGGCCAGGGCCAGTTCTTCCTAATTCTTTAGCCAGGGAGTGGCAGGGCCAATAATGTGTAACTATATCCTCACTTCTTTCAGTGTTAACAGGAGCCATGGACATCAGCTCAAACTGTGGCTGCAGCAGGGCCACAGACCCAGACATGGCCCTTGGCAGCAGCCCAGGTCCATACAACACTATGGCCCTGGGTGGCAGCAAGGGTTACTCAGATCTGTATGGCCCTAGCAGAGGCTCAGTTCTTGGTCCTAGGTGATGGCCCAGACATCCTGATGTCTACAAGGCCCTTGGTGGCAATATAAGCCACATATACACTTGGACTATGGACCCAGGCATGGTCCTTGGCAGCAGTCTGGGCCCAGATATCACCATGACCCCAATTTGCAAAACAGATCACTCAGGTCACCTTGGATTCAGAGACCATGTGGCCCTCGAAAACCACATGGCCCCAGGTGTGGGCCCAGATCCTGGGCATCTGCATAGCTTTGGTGACAATAGGAGCCTCAGGCATCAGCTCAGACCCTGGCTGTGACAGGGCCACAGACCAAGTCATGGCCCTGGCCACAGCTCAAGTCTGTACAATGCCCCAGCCCTGGATGCCAGCATATGTCACTCAGGTCTGTATGGGCATGGCGTCAACAAAGCCCTTGGACACCAATATGACCATAGGTAGAGGCCAAGATCTGGGTGTCAGTTGTGGTCTTTCTTGACAACATGGGCCATGGACACCAGCACAGACTCAGGCTGCTGTGGTAGAACCATGGACACAGATGAGGTCTTTGGCAACAGCCTGGACCCAGATATCATCTAGGCCCTAGTTGGCATTACAGATAACCCAGATCAGCACAGACACAGTGGCAGCATGGCCCTCAAATACCAATATGTCCCCAGGTGGCAGCCTACCCCCCTGGTGATAGGAGCCATGGACATCAACACAGACCCTGGCTGTGTTAGGGTCTCGGACCCAGATATGGTCCATGGCCAGTTTGGGTCCAGATTATACCATGGTCTCAGGTGGCAGTACAAGCCACACAGGTCTGTATGGCCCTAGCAACAGCTTGACCTTCAAAGACCAACATGACCTCAAGTGTTGACCCAGAGTGTAGGACTCTGCGTGGCCCTTTGGGGCAACAGGAGCCACAGACATCAACTCAGAGTCAGACCACAGCAGGGACATGGGCCCAGACATGGCCCCCAGCAGCGGTCTGGCTCAAATATCGTCATAGTCCTGAGTGGTAGCACAGGCTTCTTAGATTGGCATGGCCCCTCTGGGGCCACATCCCTTGGATGTGGACATGGTTGCAGGTAGTGGGACAGGCTTGGGTCACCCACAGGACCTTTAGTGATCACAGGACATCAATACAGACCACCAAGGCTCAAGGTCATGGACCAATATCATGGCCCTTGACAGCATATCCAGCTAGGACAACACCATGGCCCTGTGTGGCAAGCAGGCCATCTACATCAGCCTGTTCCTCACTGCCCTCTTCAGATCCACCTCTCTCCCTAGCACATGACTCATTCTGCCTCTCTCTCTCTCCTATTTCCCCACCTTGTATTCACTCACCATAATGGTGGTGCCCAGCAGGCTCATGGTTGATTTCTTCCTGCCCCAAGTCTAGAGGCCTGGGGTGGATCTGTGGCTGTCCTCAGTGAGACTACCAGGCCTAGAAGTGCCAAGAGGCTCTTCCCCCTGTTTTTTAACCTAAGTGTTTAACTTCAGTATATTTTTCTCATTCTGTGTGTTGGAAATGGGGATATAATGAACCGGTATTTTTAATTGTTTTGAATTATATTCATATATCCACTTTGCTTTGGTATTGATGACTAATGACAAAATTTGTGTTTCTCCAGGTCTACCACAAGGAGGAAAATTCATGTATCCATCACCCTTGCACAGGAGAAGAACATGCAGAGATACATCATGTGGCTTACAGTGTGTACTCCTTCAGCAGGAGCTACGTCCACCTGGAGACAGAGGCCGGGGTCTTGCGCTGCAGTCAGAATCACACGGTTCGGGCACATTTTATTCTGCAGGGTCCGATCTTGAGAGTGATGGGAGAGCTTATCTTTTATTACCTGGTGAGTTCTACCTCCACGTTGACAACGACAAAGAGTCATTCATCTCCTGACCATGTCTCTCTTTCTGACATGTTGGGTTCTAGGCTGGGTATTTCTGTCTGGGTCTCAAACAATAGATTTGTCAATTACAAGAAAGCCTTGTAAAATATAGATGTAATCTTGGAAAATACTTTCTACTTTAGGTCATGGCCAAGGGCAGAATTATCCAGACTGGAAGCCACACTCACCACATGGAGCCAGGAGAATGTGAGTGTTTTCTGCCCACACAGTAGCACATCTCCAACTGAATTCCCCACATACTCACCAGTGAGATCTCACCACTGAGCAACTAAGGATGGCCATGGTGCTTGTGTGTCACCATAGACACTCTCCACAGCAGGAAGTCAAGGTTCTGTCACCTAATGTAGGTTATCACTCACACCATGACCTTCAGGATGAAAAAGTCTCAGACTTCCAAACTGGGTATCATTCAACATGGGGAACTCTCTGTTCTGAAGATGTAATGCCTGAAAACACAAAAGACTCCAAGTGATGAATCTATGCATTCACACACAGATTATCACCAACAAGGCAAAATGTGTTATCTTAGTGTTCATCAAAAAAAAAAAAAAAAAAGTATGGAAGGTTTAAGCTTTGGACTTTAAACTATTCTAGGTACACCAATTTTATTCATTTGCTTCACCTTTATTTTTTAAATGTGTGTGTGTGTGTGTGTGTGTGTGTGTGTGTGTGTGTGTGTGTGTGTGTGCATATCAGTGCAGGTGCCCTCAAAGTTACAGGCATCAGGTCCCCTGAAGTTAAGGAGAGTTCTGAGCAGCCTGATGTGGGTGCTAGGAATCAAACTTGGTCCTCTACAAGAGCATCAAGTGATCTTAACTTCTGAGCTATCTCTCCAGTCCTTTGGTTTCATTTTTATTTATTCTTTGAAAATTACATATATGTATACATGTTTAATATATTTATTTATTTTACAACCTGACTGAAGTTTCTCTCCCCTCCTCTCCCCCATCCACTCCTCTGTATCTGCTCATCAGGCCTCTCATGGGTATCTAAAAAAAAAACATTGCAAGCCGGGCAGTGGTGGCGCACACCTTTAATCCCAGTACTCAGGAGGCAGAGGCAGGTGGATCTTTGTGAGTTCGAGGCCAGCCTGGTCTACAAAGTAAGTTCCAGGAAAGGCACAAAGCTACACAGAGAAACCCCATCTGGAAAAACCAAAAAAATAAAAAATAAAATAAAATGAAAAACATTGCACATCAAATTGTGGTAAGACTAAGCACCTTCCCTTATATTAAAGCAAAGAAATCCAGCATGAGGAGTAGACTCCCAAAAGCTAGCCAAATTATTAGGGACAGCCCCTGCTCCCATTGTTAGGAGTCCCACAAGTAGACCAATCTACATAACTCTCACATATATCCAGAGGGCCTAGGTCGGTTCCACGCAGACTCCCTGGTTATTGATCCAGACTCTGTGAGTTCCTATGAGCCAGGTTAGTTGATTCTGTGGATTGTGTTCTTGTGATGCCCTTGAGTCCTCTGGCTCCTACAGTTCTTCCTCCCTCTCTTCAATGAGATTCCCCAAGCTCAGCCTAATGTTCTGTTGTGGGTCTCTCTCTACATTGGTTTCCATCAGTTACTGGATAAAGACTCTCCGATGACAACTGGGGTAGTGGCCAATCTGATTACAGGAGATAGCCAGTTCAGGCTACCTATCCACCATTGCTAAGAGTCTTAGCTGAGGTCATCCTTGTAGTTTCCCTTGTGCCAGGTTTCTACCTGACCCCAAAATGTGCCTGCCCCCTTTGCAGTCATCTCTTCAGTACTCTCTCCCTCCATCCACCCCTCAACAAGATCCCCCAAGTTCTCATCCCCATCCATAAGATCTTTTCTATTCCCAGGGAAAGCCATGCATCTCATCTCCCTTTGGACCCTCCTTGTTACCTAACCTCTGTCTGTGGATTGTAGAATGGTTATCCTATACTTTATGGTTAATATTCACTTATGACTTAACAAATTCCACATGTGTCTTTCTGGGCTGGGTTTCCTCACTCAGGATGACTTTTTTCTAGTTCCATTCACTTACCTTCAAATTTCCTGATTTCATTGTTTTTAACAGCTGAGTAATATTCCATTGTGTAACTGTACCACATTTTCTTTATCCATTCTTTGGTTGATTGGCATCTAGGTTGTTTCCAGGTCTGGCTATTAGAAATAAAGCTGTGCCGGGCGGTGGTGGTGCAGGCCTTTAATCCCACCAGCACTTGGGAGGCAGAGCCAGGCGGATCTCAGTGAGTTCGAGGCCAGCCTGGGCTACCAAGTGAGTTCCAGGAAAGGCACAAAGCTACACAGAGAAACCCTGTCTCAAAAAACCAAAAAAAAAAAAAAAAAATAGAAATAAAGTTGTTATGAACATAGTTGAGCAAGTATCCTTGTGGTATGATTGAGCAACCTTTGGGTATATGCCCAAGAGTGATATAGCTGGGTCTTGAGGTAGATCAATTCCCAGTTTTCTGAACCACCATATTGATTTTCAAAGTGGCTGTACAAGTTTGCACTCCCACCAGCAATGGAGGAGTGATCCTCTAGCTCCATATCCTCTCCAGCATAAGATGTCATTTGTGGATTTGATCTTAGCCATTCTGACAGGTATAAGATGGAATCTCAAAGAAGTTTTGATTTCCATTTCCTTGATGACTAAGGATGCTGAACAATTAAGTGTTTCTCTGCCATTTGCAATTCTTCTGTTAAAAATTCTCTATATCTATATCCCATTTTTTAGTTGAATTATTTGGGTTTTTTTTTTTTTTTGGTATCTAGTTTCTTGAGTTCTTTATATATTTTGGAGATCAGCCTCTGTTGGATGTGGAGTTGGTGATATTTTCCCATTATACAAGTGGTTGTTTTGCCCTAACAGTGTCCTTTGCCTTCCAGAAGCTTTTCAGTTTCATGAGGTCCCATTTATTAATTATCAATCTTAGTGTAGACACTAATGGTGTTCTTTTCAGGAAGTAGTCTCCTGTCCCAATGTGTTCAATGTTACTTCCAACTTTTTCTTCTATCAGGTTCAGTGTAACTGGATTTATGTTGAGGTTTTGATCAACTTGGACTTGACTTTTATGCATACAGATAGACATCAGTCTATTTGCATTCTTGTACATGCAATATACAGTTATGCCAACACCATAAGATGTGGTTAAAGATGTGTTCTTTTTTCCATGTACAAAGTGAATCAATCATACATACTGCTCATAAATTTCCTCCAACTCCTCCCTGACAACATTCACCAGGCCCCTTCCCTACTTCCTGTCTTTTTGTTTTGTTTTGTTTTTAGCCCTTTGAGTGTTACACATATGTGCATGTGGTATGTGGTCATCCACTGAAACATGGACAGTCTACCAAGAGCTGCATCCCTGAAGAAATCTGACTCATTCTCCCCTCAGCAGCCACTAATTGTCAACAGCTCCTGAGCTAAGATTGGGTCTCCATGGACCCCTCCCCATCCATGCTGGATTTTTGATGGGCTTGATGTTGCAAAGGTCTTGGGTAGGAATCAATAGCTGCTGTGACTTAAGGAATGGAATCACTCTGTCCTATCCTGATGACAATGCTCCATTCTACTTGGCTCAACTGTCACTCTCTTAATGGGGCCTCTTCCACCCGCTACTATTAAAATCCCAAGTTACCACTGGATCCCGGTGTTCTCAGTATTCATCTTCTTGACATCTTTCCTTTCCAAAGAGCACTTACCAATATGCAAATATATTTTCTATAATTTACCTATTTATTATCCATTTCTCTTCATTTCAATATCAGCTACATAAAGCTCATAAATTTTCATATGTAGTTTCACAGAAATCTTCCAAGTGATTTCTAGAAATGGTAGGTACTTGTTCGATGCTCAACAAACTTACTGAAGAAGGGCTTCCTTGTCATTGACCAATTACACAAACTATTTAGCAATTTAATAAAATATCCAGTTAGTTCTTCTACAAACACTAAATGGGAATCATAGCACCCATTTTGACAAGGTTTATAAATCTCCTCAGGTTCACCAGAGACAATAACAGAGACTCCTAAAATTGCATAATTTTCTCTTTGAAAAATGTAAATACTGTGAGAATTTCATTAACTATAAAGATGATTATTATTTTCAAATGTAGCATTCTCCTCTGAGATAATCATCAATTGTCAGCTACCTGAATACCAGATTGTCATCTGTATTTTTCTTCCTCTTATCTAAATAATAAATGAAACATTAGTCAAGGTAGTTTCATCCATTTTTATAACAAGAATATCTAACAGATGCTGTTTGGGATGTTAAGATGTAGTAGAAATAAGAGGTTAGTATGTGATTAGCTATAAATCACCAATATAAATTTCCATGGTGAACATCTTGGAAGAAAGTATCTTGCTGTGACCATCCCATACTCTCCTGAGATCATTAGCATGCAAACAATTAACCACACTACAGCTCAGATGTAAGAAGGACTTCCACATACAGTCCACCCACACCCTGTGTTTAGTTATTTCGGTTTTCCTGTCAATATTCTGGCCCATAATTGTCTCTTCCCATTCCCTCCAGCGCCAGTTAAAGGCGACTTTGCCCTTGAGATCCCTGTGGACTTCAGCATGGCTCCTGAGGCTAAAGTACTCGTCTACAGCATCTTGCCAGATGGAGAAATGGTTGCAGATTCTGCAAAACTTGAAATTGAAAAGTGTCTTCTCAACAAAGTGAGTGATGTATTTCTTAAAATTTCTATTTGAAAAGAGAAAAAAAAAGTCTTAAGGATACAGATAAACGAACCCCTGTAATTGGCGTGTGCCTCAGTGGCAAAGATACAGACAGCACCAGCGTGCCAGATTTCTGTTCACAAACCCCCAAAATGGCTGGAGGTTGACAAGAAAGAAAGCAAGGAAGTGGAGGGAGAGAGGGGACCTGAACGCTTAATAACTGGCTAGTGAGTTCCAAGTCCTGTCACTTAGAAATTAATATATTTATGCCAGGTGCATGTGCACATGAATGCACACATGTGGGGGAAAGAAAACAATGTTCACATGGCTGTCTCCTCCAACATGAGTCCAGGAGACCAAGGTCAGGTCATGAGGTCAACAGCAGTTGCCTTTACCCACTGAGCCATCTCATAGACCCTCATGTCACATCATTTCATGCAAGACCAGTAATAGAAACCAGGCTATCAATGGTTAGTGTATTTATTTTCCCTCCAAATTTTCATTATGATTTTTCTATGTGTGTGATAAGGACATAGAGCCTTTCTGTTACTAAATGTTATGATACAATGGTAAGCACTGCAGCTCCAACTGAAAGGTATCCTGGCAGCCGGAAGCCAAGGAATACCAGAAAGTCATACCACACAACAAACCTCACACAAGTGATTTATTGAGAAGGAAAAAAACCAGGAAAGTGGCTGCCTTTGCTTGTGCAAGAAACAGCAACACACTGAACAGGATAGAGTGCTTACATAGAGCTTCTTGGAAAGTGGGTGGAAGTTTTCAGGATGGAGATTGGTGGGATTTCATGTCCAGAGGTTGGGCTTTTTGCTCTGCAGGGTGGGAGCAGGGTTCAGCAGTTAGGGCAGTTAAAATATTCTGTGGGTTGAACCTAGCAATTAGAGGTCCTCAGGGGAGGGTCCTGGCCACTTGTGTGGCTCAAGGGGCTTACATTCCCCCCTTCTTTGTTTATTATTGGTAAACAATCAGGTCACAGTTAAGGGGGCAATGTTATTATTAGAGTACTTCCTGTTGAAGCAGGATATTGAGGTTCTTTGAGCAATCTTGATCTTCATCATCAGGATGTAACTGCCAGCTACAGGTCTCTGGCTCCGTAGCTAGGGGCTGTTAATCCTGTAATGGAAACTGGTTAAAAGTCTGGTTAGTGTTGAAGAAATCTAGACAAGAAGTTTATAAGTCAGGGTGCAACTAGCAGGATTGAGAAAAGAAGGAAAAATGGTTTGAAGGGTAGCATCCAGCTTCATGTTGGACTATCAGTAATGCACTGGACAGAGGCATCAAGCTGTTTTGTTCCTTTTTAAAGATCTGTCTGAAGTTGTTGGATCTTATCTTTTATAGGAGTGCTAAGGGTAGCCCACATCTGGCCAACATGGACGGTGATCTCTAGCTTGATCATAGAGAAAGAAGGAATAGGGAACAGATGTATTAGAAGTTGATTTAGGTGTCATAGGGATAACTATCTCCTTTTGGCAACCTACTGGTGAGCAGTCTCCAGACCCCACCATGCAAGTGGTCTGGTTGAACCATTAAGGGTAGATTTAACAATAGCATAGAGGGGAAAGATATCTGAAACATTTTCCATCACCCTAAATCACTTTCTTAAACCTCCAGAACTTTCATGTACATGCCTTAAATCACTTTCTTATACTCCAGAACTTTCATGTACATGCCTTAAATCACTTTCTTATACCTCCAGAACTTTCATTTACATAACACTCTCTTAGACCTTTAAAACTTACTTAAGCTTTCACATCCTCAGACAACACTTTCTTAGAAACCTCAGAACTTAAGTTATCCTCAGTACTTTCACATACTTAGATTTTTATAACACTTGTACGATCCTGTATGAGTACATGAAGGTGCAGCTTAATACCTTATTAAACAAGTATGGTTTTTTTTTTAATTCTGTCATAAACCCTGTTTTTATGATTTTTGTTTTCAGGACAGGAATTAATTATCACACAAGAATAGAGAAAACATGCACAGGTGATAAGCCCCAGTAAAGGAGAGATAGATAGGGGAGCTATAGGGGACTGAATCAGCCTTTGGCAGCCTGATATAGAGTAACTTCCTGACACTCTTAGGACAGGCTGATGATTAGAAACAAGAGTCTCTAGGATGATAAGCATCCGTAATATATAAGAGCTAGTCCAGGTAGGTGTAGGTGAGAAGAAATAGAAACAAGAGCAAGTTTAGATATAAGAGAATTCTGGATCATTTGTTTATGCAGTGGCAGAAATTGTCATAATTGAAAATCAAAATGCCAGTTTGGGCCATTTGAACTATACTAAGGCCAGAGAGAGGCTTTTGTAAAAGTCCATGGAGGAAGAGGGGAAGGGTGGCAAAGTGAACCCCACTTGAGGGAGTTTCTATCAACTGCAAGTGGGAGCTGAGAGACAGGAAGGCCAAGGTCACAGAGGCCGAGATGGGCTTAAAGGATCTGTGGGGGCTTAGCAGGCAGCCCCTAGGGGAGGAGGCCAGACAACAGGGACAGTTCCAACAGTTGCACACATGATGAAGCCCTGGAGGGTGTAGCAGGCTCCAGGAGCCAGTGAGAGGACATTTACCAAGTAGGTGAGGAGAGATGGATGGTTAGAGCAGGTGGAGGAAGAAGCAGCTGAAGAATTTGGAACTGAATATGTTGGGTAGCAGAAGCCAGCAGAAACAAATGGTCTGCACACATCTTAAAAGTCAAATCAGCAACTTGAGTCATTTTGAAATGTTAAGACATAGAAACTATAGGGTGAAGGGGAACTACCCCTGACTTCGTAAGTTGGAGATCCTGAGCCAAGCGGTAGGTTCCACTGGTTTTTATAACTGCAAGGTTGGGGGTATTAAAGGGAGAAGTGGGGAGCAGAAGATCCTTTCTTAGGTCAGAGATGAGAGGCTTAAGTCCCCTGAGGCTTTGGAAAGAAAGTGGGTGTTGAGCCTGGGTTATATATTTAGTGGGGTCTTGTAGTTGAATAAGGGCTGTGATGTTTGGCTAAGGATCTACCTGAAAGGTTGGAAGAGAAGAGGTGTGTCAGATCATGTGGTTTGGAGGAGAATGAGGAAGGGAATGGCTGGCCAGCTGGGGACAAGTGGATGGGTGAGCAAAAGAAACAAGAAGCTTCCACTTTGGCTAGGAGGTTCTTTCCCAGCAAGAGGATAGGAAAGGTTGGCACCATTAGGAAGGAATGGATAAGGGAAATACCCTTCAAGATGGGGTTTGGTGAGCCTGGTAAGGATGTCTTGTTACTCCAACAGCAAAAGAACAAGATGGAAAGGTAGGTCCCCAGAACTTTGACAGGACCAAAGAAATGGGCCCAGTGTCCATAAGGAAGGAGATGAATCACCCACATACTATGATAACTACCTGAGGCTCCCTATCAGAGATGGCAGTGGTCAGGCCAAGGGAACCTGGGCCCACTCAGTCGTTCATGGCCAGATCACAGAGGTCACATGAAGGGCGATCTGGGCTTGATGTCCCATGCCGCAAGGAACATGGGAGCAATCAACACCCCCAATGCCCTTCTTGGTGGCACCTTGGACATGGTGGTTTACGAGGGTTCAGACAGGCCCAGTGACCCACTTGACTACTTTTGAAACAAGGGCACAGAGGTTCTCCAGCTTTAGGAGACCAGGGAGCCTGGGTTTTTGCTTTGGCCAGCTGAGAGGCCTTAGCTGTCATCAGGTATTTTTGTTTTGGGCTTTTTCATCTCTCCCATGGTACAACTTGAAGACTACAGTGAAGATTTCTGCCTGTGAAGTCAGGGGTCCACTCCCTAGACATTTGAGTTTGACCCTAATATCAGGGAAATTCTGGGAGAAGTAGGTCATAAGGAGTTGCTTCCCATTTTGGAGTCTCAGCAGCAAACTGAACAGGATAGAGGGCTCATATAGAGCTTCTTGGGAGGGGGGTGGAACTTTTCAGTTTTGAACTTTTCAGGGTGGAGATTGGTGGGATTTCATGTCCAGAGATTGGGCTTTTTGCTCTGCAGGGTGGGGTCAGGGTCCAGCAGTTAGGGCAGTTAGAGTGTTCTGTGGGTGGAGCTTGGCAGTTAGAAGTGCTGGGGGAGGGGCCTGGCCACTCCTGTGGCTCCAGGGGCTTACAACACTGTTAAATGTGTGCTGTGTCATAGATCCCAGCACTCATGTAAAAAGCCAGGCATGACTGGCAGCTTTTGCAACCCCACTGCTGTGCAGGCCAGAGGCAGGAGAATTGCTGGAACTTCCCACCTGCCAGTTTAGCTCCAGGTTCAGGAGAGACAGTCTCAAGTCTATAAGATACACAGTGACAGCAGGGCACACACACCCTCCTCTGGCCTCTGCTGGGTGCATGAATACATGTACCTGCACACAAGTGTGCACTACACCACACTCACATACCAAAAAGGAGCCATTTGTAAGACTTTCAGGGAGCCGGGATAGTCGTTTGTGGCTTCAGAGTTGGACTGACACATCTCCTGTCTTCCTAACTCAATCCCAGTGGTGAAAAGGAAGCAAAGAGCCCAGCTGAGTTCTCACAGTCATAATCTGGTAAACAGATGTGCATGCAGAGTTACAGGGTGACTCGCGTGGTAGGCTTCTGGCTGCAAGAGCAGGAGGCTGGCTAAGCTTGATTTCCCTTCCCGCAGGTGGACCTGACCTTCACCCCAGCCCAAAGTCTTCCCGCCTCACAGGCCCATCTGCATGTCACAGCTTCTCCTCAGTCCCTCTGTGGCCTAAGAGCCGTGGACCAAAGTGTGCTGCTCCTGAGGCCTGAAGCTGAGCTCTCCCCTTCCTGGGTGAGTCCCCCATCATTCTCTGTCCAAGAAAGGCCAGTGCTGAGGCTCTGAGATGATGGTTCTGATAAGGCAGTAGTCATCAGACACTAGGATTCTATAACATAAAAATGCTAAAGGCATCGCTAAAGGGAACTCTTCATTATAAAATCTTGCAGAGGGCTGGAGAGATGGCTCAATGGTTAAGAGCACCGACTGCTCTTCCAGAGGTCCTGAGTTCAATTCCCAGCAACTACATGGTGGCTCACAGCCATTTGTATTGAGGTCTGGCGCCCTCTTCTGGCCTGCAGGGACACATGCAGGCAGAATACTGTATACATAATAAATAAATAAATCTTTTAAAAAAATTAATTAAAATGTTTAAAAAAAAAATCTCCAAGAACAGCTCTGAAAACTTCAGCCAGTTGTGGTGATATACTGTGTACCCCAATAAAGTTTGCCTGGGGATCAGAGGATAGAGCCAGGCACTAAGTTAGAGACAGAGGTCAGGCAGTGGTGGAACACACCTGGATCTCTGTGAGTTCAAGTCCACACTAGGCTACATAAGAGAAACAGAACCAGGCAGTGGTAAGACACACCTTTAATCCCAGGAAGTAATGTGGCTGGACACAGAAAGGTATATAAGGCATGAGGAAACAGGAACTTCCTTTTTTTAGGCTGAGGATTTCATAGAGGTAGAACTTGTGTCTGGCTTGCTCTGCTTCTCTGATCTTTCAGCTTTCACTCCAATATCTGGGTCCAGGATTTCTATTAATAAGACTTTAAGCAATTCCTGTTACAGCCAATAAACTCAAGGCAAAGCCTGAAGTCAAGTACTCAGTGAGTTGTGAAGCTTGTGTGTGACCCAGGCCCTCTGTGTCCTTACTGCGCCTCTCCTACCCCAGGAGTGGCTTGTCCCCTAACAGGCTCAGGATGGAGCTTTTCAGAGAGACGCTGTCTGGGGAGCCCAATGAAATGGTTTATATGAATGGAATCTTGTACATCTCAAGAGTTCCCCAAATAAGAAAAAGACAGAATGCTTTAAATTTTAAAAGCAGAGTACAAAGAGGTACTCAATTTGTTCTAAAAATTCTCAGAAGGTTCAACTGAAATCACAAACTAGTTACTGGAGTCTCAGCCAATTTAACAAGAGCAAAACTATAAGAATGGGATTTATTAAGAAAAAATACATGATTACTGTAATAGTTTTTAAAAAAAAATTATTATTGCCACTGGCTATTGACATATTTTAAAGTGTATGTAAAGTGCTTATGCAAATTTAAAAACAGTAATCTTTAGACCAGGTAATGCTGGGAACTACCCAGTCTTCAACTAATGTGCAAGTTAAACTAGCATTTAGTTTAGTTTTAATGATGAGTGTTTTGATGCACATGCAGAAAATGCTTAGGAAAGTATATGATTAAAATGTTTTTCTTTTAGATTTTTATTTCCCCAATCCATTAAATAAGAGATTTCTTGAGCAATTGTTTTAGCTGACAAATACAGGCAATTAGTTAACAAACACACAAACACATGTACTGCCCAGAGAGTTATAACAAAAAAAAAAAAAAAAAAAACATGAACAGAGTTTCCTTCCTTCCACCACCCTGCCCTAGCCATGCTTTGGCTGCTTGAACTTTCAATGATTACAGCTATTTTTTACTATTTTATTCCACATTCTCTATTAGTCTTTGAAAGTATTGGCCTTTGTTCATTTTTAACATCATCTGTTCATTCTTCTTATTATAAAGCAGCATATGAAAGCTGATTGTGCAGACCCTTCCGGTCTTCACCTTGCCTATAAATCTATATGATTACTGTGTGAAATCCTTAGACAGTTTACATTTCTATAACCAACACATGCGGTTCATTTTTAAGTCGGATAGTGAGCTGGGGTCATATTTCCTCTCATTTGTTTTCCTCTGTCCTGACACTTAATTGTTCCTTCTTATATTTACTCCAAGGCCATCATCCTCCTCACTTGACTTCAGTTCTCTAGATCTGTGGCAGCGCTCAGTTCTGCTGCTGTCCCCACAGAGCCCTCTGTCACCCTGCCCTCTGTCATTGTTTTTGCTCTTTGGGGGGCTCACCACCCAACTCCCAAATAAAGCACACATGGAGGCTTATTCTTAATTGTACATGCCTGGTCTTAGCTTGGCTTGTTTCTTGCCAGCTTTTCTTAAATTATCCCGTCTATCTTTGGCCTTGGGGCCTTTATCTTTCTCTATTCCTGTATACCTTTTCTTTCCTTCTTACTTTGTTGCTGATTGTGTAACTGTGTGGCCACCCTGAAGTCCTCATACTTCCTTTCTTGTTCCTTCCTCTTAGATTTCTCCTCTCCCAGATTTCTCATTCTATTAATTCTTTCTGCCTGCCATCCCTGCCTATCCTATCTCCTGCCTCACTATTTCCCTTCATGTCTTTATCAGACCATCAGGTGTTTTAGACAGGCACAGTATCACAGCTTCATATAGTTAAATAAATGCAACATAAACAAAAGTAACATACCTTAATGCTGTGGATATGTTTTGTATACTGTGAATGTGTTGCTCTGATGGGTTGATAAATAAAATGCTGATTGGCCAGTAGCCAGGCAAGAACTATAGGCAGGACAAGGAGACAGGAGAATTCTGGGAAGTAGAAGGCTGAGTCAGGAGACACTGCCAGCCTCCTTGATGAGAAGCAAGATGTAAAAGATACCAGTAAGCCACGAGCCATGTGGCAAGGTATAGATGTATAGAAATAAGTTAATTTAAGGTGTAAGAATGAGATAACATGGCCATACAGTTTATAAGTAATATAAGTCTTTGTATGTTTATTTGGGTCTCAGCAGCTACAGCCCAGGCAGGACGGGAGATAACTCCAGCTACACCTTAAAATAATAGTCTCCAACATTTCCCTGCTTTTTTCTAAACAACAGTGAAAGGTTTTAACTTTAACACAGTAAGGCTGCATACAATACAAACAATTATCAAATAAAGATTACATTCACAATGTACTGAATTCCAATTCATTTATTTTTTGGTATATTTAAAGAAAATCTCCATAATCTATCATATCATAGTAAATCCAAAATTTTACACCTAATTTACTTTCTAACATATCTAAGGAAAACTGCATCCCTAACTATCTAGTCTTCAACTCCATTAAAGGCCCCAAAAGGATATAATATTATTTAAATAAACAAAAAAAGTGCATAGCAAACAACTTCCAAAACTCTAGCAATGACAGAGACAGCTAACTGCCTGGAGAGTCACCTTAAGTTCTTTCTGCAACCTTGGGGCATTCATCTTTAGCCTATAGGTCTAGAGTATCAGGCAGACTTCTCAGTGAAGCAGGAAATTTGAAGGACTGTTTTGCCTTGTTTTGGCAAAGTTCATCAGTTGCTTTTCTCTGTGTCCTGCAGAATATTTGACAGACACTTCTGGGAAGCAGGAACTTCGAAGAACTGTCCTGCATTGTTTTGGCAAAGTTCAATAGTCTTTTTCCTGTGTATCCTGCATGTCCAGTCTGCATATCACATTGTCAGCAAAGACAAGAGCAGTTTCTTTGGCCAGTGACTAACTTTGCTACAATGAAAGCAAACTCCATAAGGAATTCTTCAATGCCCATCATCTCTGAAATAAATTGGTGCTGCCAGGAGCAGATATGTCTCATTGTCATGAAAAGCCCTAAGTTAGCAAAACATTTTAAATGTCATGTTCTGTAGGTCTTTGAAACTTTTTGAAGACCATCTATCTATCAAAAATATATCTCTATATTATCTGGAAAGAATACCTAATATATCTATAATTTTTATTTTTATAAGTGACTAAAAACTAACCTATGTTTCTTCATTATCCTATTTAGTTTATAATAATAGCTTTCAAAACCTAGAACTTCACCCTACATTTCCAAATGAACTGCATAGGCACAATACCTCAAACAAAAATAGAAACATGCATATACTATGTTGTAACAATAATAACCTTAAATTTTTATCAATATACAAAAATTCCCCAAATAAGGACTGGAACATACATACAGTGTGTTATAACAAAAGTTACATTAAATTTGTGTCAATATACAAAGTCCATATCAATTCAAAATATTTGAGATTAATAGTTGCTTTTTAGTTTAAAGTAGATTCAATAATTCACCCTATTATCATTCCTATATTCCCCTAAATATAACAAACATCCATGACCCACCAAATAACCAAAAGGCTGTGGAATTTGATTTCTCTAAATTGCTTCCTGTTTTCTATGGGCAAAGCAGCTTTAGGGTCCCAGAGAAAAACTTTGAGATAACAACCAAGTCCTGGGAAGACCAGCTATAATCTTTGTTGGTGGCTATTACCTGTCAAGTTTTAGGAGGTATTCCTTGATCAAACCTGATCCATATTATTCCTGAAGGAATCCACAACCTCTTGTCTCCTGTGGGTACAAAACTCAAACGCATTTTTTATTTCCATTTAACGAATATATTTGTTGACTTCTTTTTTAAACTAAAGGCATTCATAAAGTATCTAGGTTAGTTCAATTTAGCAGTTTAGTTCATAATCCCATGTCTCCTAGAAGCTGTCTTTTGCTTCTCAACAATCAAAAAAATTCAAAATTAACATAATAACGTACAGGATCCAAACTCCCTGTGTATTTCTCATCTCTACATGGCTTATTCTTTTATATATCACTTTATTTCTTTAAAGACTTTATTTTTAAACTATTCATTTTTCCATGACTAGACCCTTTTTCTTTTCTTAAGCCTCTGCACATTGTTAAACACACTGTAACCTCTTTAGAGGTTCTTCATCTGGACTTCTTTTATTGTATATCTTTTAGCCTTTTTGACCACATGAACAAACTTTAAACTGCTAAGCAGGGTAGACCTATGCCCGTGGCTTTGGCAGCTAGATAGGTAATCTTCAAACACTTCAAAGACCTACCAAATATGGCATTTAAAATGTTTTTAAAACTTAGACTTTCCTAGACAATGAGACATGTCTGCTTCTGGCAGTACTGATTTACTTCAAAGAAGAAGATGGACATGGAAGACACTCCACATGGAATTTATCTTCTTCTTGGCAGAACTGGCCATTTGGGCAAGAAACTGTTCTTGCCTGAACCGATTGACAGGATGTTGTATAATCTAGATATACAGGACCCATAGGAAAATGACCATTGAATTCTGCCAAAACAAGGTGAGATGGTCCTTCAGGTTCCTGCTTTGCAGAAGAGACTGCCAGACATTCTACAGGACACAGGAAAAATCAACTAAAAAAACTATTGACTAAACTAAACTGAAAAAAAAAGTCCTATTGGCTGAAGATGGATGCCCCAATATTATAGATAAACTTTGGATGACTGTCCAGGCAGGCAGCTGTCTCTGTCATTCCTGATTTTTGGAAGCTGCTTACAATGCTCTTTCTGTTTACTTAGGTAATAATATATCCTTCTGGGTTCTTTGAAGTAGTTGAAGATGAGATAGTTATAATTATAGTTTTCCTTAGTCATGATAATAGATAAATTAGATATTTAACTTTAGACTCACAAATATAGGATAAATAGAATATTTTCTTTAATTTTGCCAAATACAAATAGACTAGATATTGTAACTAATTCTCACTTGATAACTGTTTTATTATGTGTGATTTTACTAAGTTAAAATTAAAACCTTCCTTTTTGATTAGACAGAAAAGGGGAAGTCTGGGGGATGTCTTTCTGTATGCTATGAATACATTTTGCTCCCAAGGTTAATAAATAAGCTGCTTTGTCCTATGGCAAGGCAGCTTAAAGGCAGGAAGGAAAGGAGAGAGACAGGAAAGAGAAAGGCAGAGGCTAGGAGATGCTAGCCACCACCAGGAGAAGCAAGATGTAAAAGTACCAGTAAGCCACAAAGCACACATGGCAATGCATAGATTGATAGAAATGGGTTAATTTAAAATATAAGACCTAGCTATCAAGAGGCCTGCCATACACCATACAGTCTGTAAATAATATAAGCCTCTGTGTGTTTACTTGGGCCTGAGTGGCTGCAGGACTGGTCAGGACACAGAAAAACTTTCAGATACACCTGTTTCTTACCAGATTTTTTTAAATTATCCTGACTATCTTTGGCCTCAGGGCTTTTATCTTTCTCTATACCTTTATACCTTTTCTTTTCTTCTCATTCTGTTGCTGGTTGTGTAGCTGTGTGGCTGCCCCTAAAGTCCTCCTCTTTCCTCTCTCATTCCTAGCTTTTATATTTATCCTATCCCATATTTCTCCTTCTTTTAATATATTCTGCCTGCCACCCTCCACCTATTCTTTCTCCTACTTTGCTATTGGCCATTCAGGTCTTTATTAGACCATCAAGTGTTTTAGACAGGCACAGTAACACAGCTTCAATGAGTTAAACCAATGCAAGATAAACAAAAGTAACATACCTTAAAATAATATTCCCCAAAAGCTCTCATCCTGACTGACTTCTGCAACCCAAGTGTTCACCCATATTTGGGAGAGTCCCTTCAAAATTCCCCATGTTTGTTTCACTGTTTTCTGACTTCTCATGACATTTCAGGTTGCTGCCTCCCTTGGGGCATTAAGCATGTGGTTGTACTATTCTGAGAAAGAGGGAATCAGAGACAAAATTCTTTTGTAGCTATAAGTGTAAATCCTTTGGCAATAATTAATACTTTGAAAGAGGGTAAAACATCAGCTATGTAACCATGTTCCCTCAGAACATTGGAGAATTGAATGTACAGATTTATACCTTCCAAAGTTAGTGCTAAGATGCTTGAAGCCATTTATTCTGCATCTTTCTATTTGTCCAGATATTCTGTCTAGAATTTTGTAAGATCCTTTATTTATTTTAGATAACTAGAATATTCATAAGCATCTGAGGACATGGCAGCCATGGTTTCTTACTGTGTCCTGGTGAGCCTGTAGATCATTTCTGACATTATTGTTTTTAAATGCATGAGATAAAATATGTAAGAATACTAGAAATAATAATTGCAAAACAGATGCCCTGTATGAAATAACAGTCTAAATAAGCCACAATATCAATACAAATCATCATGGAGCAAGTTAAAACCAGAAAGGGCTGAAGCAGAGATTTCGCATAAACACTGCTATGTTTTACTATGGGCTGTCTTAACTCACATCTTTCTACACACTGGTTGTCAACTGAAAATAGACAGGGAACAGTGGAGCCCACATCCAGGTACAACCTCTGGACTGAGAAAATATGAGTTCCCCCTTCAGAAGCTGAAGGTACCTGAGTACCAGTTGAGCAAATGTTGCCCTGTTCTGCCTCACAGATCAAGCTGGCCATTTTTTAATTATCCACTCAAGTCCTAATGAATGATGATGCAGATGGCATTTCAGGCTACCTGAATAAACCAAATATAATGAGAAAACATCTCTGATATTGCATCTGGTCAAAAGTCATAATCTTGCTAATAGGTGGCTGCTTATTGATTCATAAGCCAGGCAATGTTAAATTTTTGTTAAATGCCTAAGAAAATAAGGATATAAATTTTCCTACCCAAATATCCAGACTTCTAAATTTTCAGTCCCTTGAGATCATGGGGATCCCAATTTAAAAACTTTAATAGACCTTCCTTTGTACTTTGGAGGTTTTGTTCTATTATCTGATTCCTAATTACTATTATTTCCTCAACTCTCCTATCTTTGATCATGTTGGTTTCTGTCATTAACACTGGAAATCTGTAGAAGAATTACAAGTCGATTCATTGGAAACTTAAGCTGGCCCTGTGGTCTGGGCTTGGGTGATGCTATCTGTCACATGTCTGGCTATGTTGCTACTTTAGAGCAAGCCAGCATGTTCTTTGGAGGATCTACAAAAGGCAAAAGTCAGTTCGTGAGCTTTGTTCCCCAGAGTCACCGCCCATCCCAAGAAAAAGTTCATGTCTCAGAGTCACAGGTTCAGAGCATCCTATGTTGAGGAGACTTTGTTTCCTGTCTTCCTCACACATTACCCTAGCCTTGCCTTCTGTGGACTCCTGACCTCCAGTGCCCAAGCTGGGTTGGGTGCAGTCTGGAAAACTTGCTTGTACATCATCAGCTTCTCCTGTGGCTGCTACCATGACCGCTTCCCTTTGGACACGTGCCCTGCCGTACCTCTCCCTGTAGTTAAGAGTTTTCCTGCCTGGCCCACAGTCAGGCCAAATCTCTCTCACCCGCCAGGCCCATAGATGCTCAGACCCAACCAAGTAAACACACAGAAACTTATATTGCTTACAAACTGCATGGCCATGGCAGGCTTCTTGTTATCTACTTCTTCTATCTTAAATTAACCCATTTCCATTAATGTATAAATTGCCACGTGGCTCGTGGCTTACCGGTGCCTTACATCTTCCTTATCATGGTGGCTGGCAGCTGGCAGCTTCTCCATCCAGTCTTCCACTTCCCCCAGTTCTCCTCCTTCTTGTCCCACCTACCCTATCCTTCATGCCTGGCTACTGGCCAATCAGCACTTTATTTATTTTAACCAATCAGAGCAACACATTTGACATACAGAACATCCCATAGAACTCTTCCTCTTTTCTTTTCTTTAAAAAGCAAGGTTTTAACTTTTATATATTAAAATTTCAGATAACAAAACAATTATCAAGCAAGAATTACAGTTATAATATTAAAGAAATATCCTATCTATCTTATATTTGTGAGTCTAAGGTTTTATATCTAACTTATCTTTTATCCTAATTGAGGAATTTATAACTAGCTAGTCTTTAACCACATCAAAGACCTCAGAAGGATATAATATTACCTGAGAACTAGGAGAAGGATGCAAGCAACTTTCAGGAGTCTTGTAGGGTAGACAGAGACAGCTGGCAGCCTGGACAGTCACCTAATGTTCCTTTGTAAAGTTGGGGCATTTGTCTTTAGCCCACAAGGCTAGAGTCTCTTCGTCATTTTTTTTCAGTGTCCTGTAGAATGTCTGGCAGTTTCCTCTGTGAAGCAGGAACCTGAAGGACCATTTTGTCAAGCAAAGTTCAGTGGTCACCTTTCTATGGGTCCTCCATGTCCAGTTGATCAAGCAGTCCAGGCAAGAACAGTTTCTTGCCCAAATGGCTATTTTTGCCAACGTGAAGATAAACTCCATATGAAGTGTCTTTAATGCCCATCCTCCTCTCTGAAGTAAATTGGTGCTGCCAGGAGCAGACATGTCTCATTGTCTAAAAAGTCTAAATTTTAAAAATATTTTAAATGCCATATTCTGTAGACCTTTGAAGTGTTTAAAGATTACTTGTCTGTCTGAAATATATCTAGAAAACTTAACATGACTATAAGTTTAACTATCATAGAAGACTAATTGATCTGTATTTCTTAATTATCCATTAAAATCTAAATGAGTTGCATAAACATAATACCTCAAACAAGGGTAGAAATATATATACAGAATAACAAAATTAACTTTAAGTTTGTATCAATAGACTAAAATCTATACCAATGTAAGACATTTTAAACAAGTTGTTGTTCTTTAAAAGTAAGTTCATTAATCTACCCTTTCATCCTATTATATCTATATCATATGTCCTTTTTTTTTTTCTTTAGAAAGAGATCACATTTATAATCAACCTGATTTAAATAAAAATATTGGTTTTTCTTTGTCCCACATCAGAGGGCTCTTCTGATTTGGGACACAAGAATCTCTTAATTTTTTTTTTTTTTTTTTTTTTTTTTTTTTAGCAATATGTCTGGGTTTAGAGAAGGAGTGAGCCAATTCCATCTCCAAACCCAGCTTGATAATTTTGGGAAATTGGGCATATTTTCTCTTACTATTTCCTGCTGGAGGGGGGCACTGTAGCTTATGGGGACACAAAGAAAATTTTAGGATTATGGAGTAGTCCATGAGGGTAAACCTCTGAGCCAGTTGCCTTGAAACCATTCTGGATGTTGGATCATCTGGGCCATGGTGTCATCGGAGACCTTTCAGGTAGTCTTGGCTGATCAAACCGGATGTATCTTAATCTGGAACAAATCCACAGCCAAGATAACAAGAAGCCTGCCATGGCCATACAGTTTATAAGTAATATAAGTTTCTGTGTGCTTTCTTGGTTGGGTCTGAGCAACTGTGGGACTGGCGGGTGAGAGAGATTTGTCCTGACTGTGGGCCAGGCAGGAAAACTCTAACTACATCTCCCTCTTCCTAATTCCATGCACTGCAGTTTGGAGGGTTGAATACATCCTTCTGTCAAAGAGGGAGGTGGCTTGGGTTTGTTTGTTTTGTTTTGAATTTTTTTCCCTGAATTTTAAGAAAAAAAAAATATGTAGAGAAATCTTCATTCAGATCTCTTCAGGCTATTTATACTGACTAACTCAATTTTTGTTTTGTTTGTCTTTATAGTGTACCTACCAGTGGACTGAAATATACAACCTTGGTATTTTATATTTATTGAATGGTTTATGTAGTGTAAATATATTTCTAAATGTTTAATGTTTCATATTAAGTAATGTTAAAATTACATCAATCTCAAATATAACATGCAGGATTTACGTTCATACCTTTTTTAAAATATGTTAAGTATTTTTAGTCTTTTTCTAAATATTGTGAACACCTTCAGAATAAAGGACTCTTCAACAGAAAATATTTAGAAAACTTTGTCCGGGGACCATTGAACAGTTGAGAAATGATTTGCAGTGATCAACTTTTGTTTTTGTGAGAATCTTCCAAGAACGCCCAAGAAAGAGGTCCCCTTGTCTCCTGTTTCTCACAGATATACAATTTGCCAGATGTGCAGCCCAGCAGCTCCATCCCAGGTTCATACCAACTACCTGAAGATGAAGACCCATATGACTGGAATACAGATAGTGATGGCCTTGTACCCTTACACTCAAATGAGAGGGATATCTACAGTTACGTGGAGGTAAGCAGTGTTACCCACTAACATGCGACTCTCAGAATTATTTAGGTTTCATGAAATGCTATAGTGGCAGAGAATTTTGAGGGTCAGGCCAGGGATAAGATCAACCACCTTATAAATGATGGTTCATGGATTCAATCCCAAGCATTATAAAAACTGCATCTTGGAAAGTGCCCAGTCTAGGCACAGAGTAGATGAGTAATTTTTTTTTTTATCTGTTTTTTTGAAATAGAATGTTACTATGTAGCTCTGGCTGTCCTGGCACTCACTCTGTAGATCAGGCTGGCCTCAGACTCACAGAGATCTGTGACAAGTCTTTCTCTGTCCAACAAGCCAGCTCCCAAATAAAGACACAGAGACTTATTATTAATTATGAATGTTTAGCCTTAGCTTAGGCTTGTCCCACTAGATCTTATAACTTAATTTAACCTGTTTTTATTCATCTACATTTACCTTGGAGTTTTTACCTTTCTTTCATTCTGTATGTTCTAATTTCCTGCTTCCTCTAGCGAACTGTCTGGCAAGTTGGCCCTTGGTTTACCTTTCTCTTTCTCCCACCTCCCTACAACTTAAATTCCTCTTCCTACTTACTCTCCTTGCCCAGAAATCCCGCTCATTCTCTGTGCCTAGCTATAGACCACTTAGCTTTTCATTAAACCAATCAGAGTGACATATCTTTACACACTGTAATCAAATATTTCTCAATAGAGATCTACCTGAGTCTGCCTCCAAAGTACTGGGATTAAAGGCATGTACCACTGTGCATGGCTGTGAATGACTTTTTAAAATAACAGGGCTTTGTATCAGAAAGAAGACCAACACATATGACTCACTATGAATTCTATGTTCCCCCCACACCCTCTAAAGAGTATGAAAAAGACAATTTGAATAGGAATTATACTTGAACATGTGAACCTATATCTAAATTAGTTACAAACACATTGAGTTTTTTACAGAATTTTGAGATATTGTTTCTTTCTAGGACATGGGATTAAAGGCATTCACAAACTTGAAGATCAAACATCCTAAAGTATATGAGAATGTTTTGATTTTTACCCCAATACCAGGTAAAATAACAAATCAGCATATATTTTCAGAATAAAATAAATGTGAATTATTTACCAAAGGTGATAAAATATAACTGTAAAGCATGTATAGTATCCAAATAAAAGAGAAAGAGCTGAAACTTACCTGAGCAAAATGTGTCTAAATGTTTGCTGGTAATTCAAGGAAGTTAGAGATTGGAGGCTCGTCCTTCAATGTTAAGGAGACAGATAAGACGAAGTGCAATAGTATAATAGAGAATCGTTGTGAGAAGTGTGAAGAACTTTTGTAGACATGTCAGAGAGGTGGAGAGAATTTCCTGTGTATTAGAGACAAAGAAGAGAAGGGGAAAAAAAACAGGCATTGCAGATAGAGGAGAGGATGGGAAAAGCAAAGCACTCAGGTCAAAGGTCACACTCACTCTCTCTTCATCAAATACCAACCATGTGTAACCTTTCACTCTTCCTTCATGGGAGCCACTTCCAGAGTGGCTGCACCAGTTTGTATTCCCACCATCAGCAAGAGCGAGTTTCCCTTTCCCGTTCTTCTCCAGGTGGTTGTCAGTTGTCTTGTTGACTAATGTGACTGGGGTGAGATGAAATCTCCAAGTTGTTTTAATTTAGATTTCCTGAGTTACCAGCATGATGAACACCTTTAAAGATATTTCTTAGCCATGTTTATTAATTTTGAAGACTGTGTTTAAATCCCATTTTTCAATTGGGCTGTTTGTTTTCTTGACTCTGCTTTTTGAGTTCTTTATATACTCTGGATACTTATCCTCTATCAGATGTATAGAAGCAAAGATTTTTCTCCCACTCTGTGGACTTCCACTTCACTTGATTGTTTCCTTGGCTGTGAAGAAACATGTTAGTTTTGTGAGGTCCCTTTTATAAATTATTGACCTTAATTCCTAAGTGAATGAGTCTTATTTTAAAAGTCCTTTCCCAAACCCCCCCCCAAAAAAGTTCTTTCCTATACATATATTTTGCAGGGTTACTGCTTATGTTTCCTTTCTAGCAGTTTCAGATTTCATGTTGAGGTCCTTGATCCATTTGGAGTAGATTTTGTGCGGGGTCATTGATGTAGGTGAATTTTCATGTTTCTCTATTGAGCAGCCAGTTTTCAGAGCATCATTTGTTGAAAATGCTGTCTTTTCTCTCGTGTGTGTTTTGGCCTCTATGTCAATTATCAGACAGCTGTAATTACATGATCTGTTTTTGGATCTTACATTTTGTTCTATTGACCTACATGTCTATTTTTGTGCCAGTACCATGCTGGTTTTATTACTATACCTCTGCAATATAACTTGAAATCATGAATCCCTATCTTCACTACTATTTATATTCTAAATATTATATATATGTTAACATAAAATAAAACATAATTCTGACTGGACTATATTAATTTTCCTCATACTGATTTGAAAATAAATCAAAATATCATCACAAGCAACAGGAACTAAGGCACTGTGACTATTCTAGACAATGGATAAATTGGGCAACTATCACTGTAGGTACTTAAGGCAATAAGTGAAGAACTTAGTTGCTAAGGAACACTTAGTAATTAAAGGCACATAGAAAGACAGGTGTAAGGTTATGGCCATCACAGAGAAGGACATGTAGAAGAAATGAAGCTGTCTGTTTGTTTTTGTATTTGAACAATGGGAGAGATTTTCAAGCTAAGATTCAGTTGGGAAATAAAAACTCTAACTGAGTCTGAATGTATACCTGTTCTTGGAAAAGCAGAACACAGACCCTCTGTTGCCAACTTTAAATCTTGCATTTCTGGCCAGTATAAACCCAAGCCAATGCTATGATTCTTGAGTAATAAACTCCCTTTGCATCACAAAAAAAAATCAAGAACCAAAACACAACCTTGATATGGACTGTTCCATTGTGTGTACTTCTGATCCAAGAGTTTGTACCTATACCTCTTTCAGTTTTATATAAATGTAAGCCTATGAAAATATTGAGTTACTCCTACAGATCTAGAAATCTAGAGAAAGAAGAAGCATTCCAAGAATGTCTCTGCTGATAGTGTAGCCATCACTTAACTCTGGTCTAGAGTGATGCTCATTGTAGCCACAGGAACTGTTCCCTATGAGATAGTATTATGAATATTCAATCTTCCTTGTATTTAAAAGCATTCCTTGACTATTCAGCCCAATAAAATATACACTGTGCTTCCTTCCAACTCCAGCTACACTAGGGAATGTTTTCTCCAGGATTTCATAGTTTCTGCTTTTGAAAAAGATATTACCTAGCCTCCCACAAAGTGATAGGTTCAATGTATCATTTCCAGTATCCTTGTAATAGCATTTAACATTCAAGAAGAAACTGAAAATTAAGCTACATTTGCCCAGCACATTGTATCTCTTTGTACTCAGAAATATGTCTATTTCTTCCATTGTAACTTTATAGTATTTGATGTTGAAACTAGCAGTGAAGACTTAAGCATCATGAGATTAATAGCACATGAAGATCCACTACGTAAAGATCCACCACGTGAAGATCCATCACATGAAGATCCACCTACTGAGACCTTTCGAAAATATTTTCCTGAAACGTGGATCTGGGATTTAGTCACGGTAAAGTAAGTAATTTCCATTTGTAAGATTCAGTCTGGGTATGAAATTTTTATTTCTTTGTTTTCTAGTACTTCTCTAATTAATTTCTATCATAAACTAACAGAATTTCCCCAAGTTCCAACCCTGAAAAAATTCCTCCCAGAATCCTGGGGAAGACGCTATGTACAGCATGGAGTATCTGAGAGACAGTAATCTATGTACACCATGTTCTTTTGTCTGTTGACTTTATTCCTCTGTGACATAATTCTATCTATACAGCTTCAGCTCTGACCTCACATTTAGCTCCTCTCTGTGCCCACTTTTTTTGTCCTCATAGTTTTAGTAAGCTCCTATGCTTTTGACCTTATCTTTGTCTTCTGTTCCTTCATCCTCCATCTTTACTCCTGGCTCTGAGAAAACAGTACAAGAGATCTGCCTCACCACCTACTGAATCTCTGCTTATCTCTCTTCTCTCTGGCCATGTGGCTCTGTCTACTGTCTACAGAAAAACTGTCCTTTTCTTTTTCTCCTCAACACAGGACTCTTTGCTGCCAGGAACTCTGCCTCACTCTTTACTCCAACTGGATATGCAAAAATCTCCTTTATTCTCAGTCCATTGCTCTGGAAACTCACTAGGCTTGAAGGCAAGGGATGGTCTGAGCTTCATCTGCATAAGAAACAAAGCTATGCATCTAGAAGCTATGCCTCTGAAAGGACATTTTACCTTAGTTCAGGGGCTTCAGGTGCCTAGCAGGTGGTCTAGTAACTGTTCTATTCCTCCCTTGTACTTCAGTGCTTTGTTTGGAGCTGGCCCTATCTTTGGATGTAGCTAAAAGGGGATGTTTGCAAAAGGCAGATACCCAATTCAAATGCTAAAAAGGGAGCAAGGAGCTCAGAGGCAGAAGGCCCTGCCTACATGACCTTATCCAAGTATTTGTCCCAGCAGGATGCTCACACATACACATTCTATGGGAATTAAGAGCACAAGAAGTTCATAATGAGGAGCAGGTGAATAATAAAACTTAACAACACCAAATATTGGGTCATAAATGGCTTCCCACTAGAAAGAGCTTTGAAATTGCTGGTATACCTTTAATACACAACTGAATCTCCATAATATATTCTTGTGGCCTGTAAGAATAAACAAAGGAAATGAATCATTTAGAAGACCATAGTATATTAAACCATCAATTATAAAATATATGTATATCCATCACTCTGAGAAAATGCACCTAAAAATTATCATATACCTTTCCGATGCTTAGAACCATTCAGGTATGCCATATTGAGTAGGAAGTGAGGCAGTCTTACATGGAGTAGACTACTAGACTGCTACATGAAGTGGACCATAAAAGTCATAAAATTGTCGTATGGTATTTTGGAGATGGGAGTTCAGAGACAATTTCAAATATGCTCAAATTTCCAGTAACACACAGACATTGAGGTGTCATGAGGCCATGATTTGAGCTGGGTAAACAAGACGACAGAAAAACTTCATGTGTGCACTGGAGTTCTGTTTACACTCTTCTCTTTCTATCGCTCCTTTGAAGGACTCAAAGGGAAGGGGTGGCATTAGGTCACTCTCCTTGGTGATAGTGTTAGATCACACTCATAGTGACCATCTCAGAAATAACTAATTCATGTGCTCACTTTCTGTACCTCACATTCTCACTCTCCCAGCTCATCAGGAGTAGCTGAAGTGGATGTGACAGTCCCTGACACCATCACTGAGTGGAAGGCTGGAGCCCTCTGTCTGTCCAGTGACACTGGACTTGGCCTCTCCCCTGCAGTGTCTCTCCAAGCCTTCCAGCCCTTCTTTGTGGAGCTCACGATGCCCTACTCTGTGATCCGTGGAGAAGCCTTCACACTCAAGGCCACCGTGCTGAACTACCTCCCTACATGCATCCGGGTGAGGACCTTTCTGAGTAAAGCATGACCAGGGAAGAGGGAAATTAGAGTGTATAAACTTTAACTAAGAATTAACGAAAAGAAGGAATAAAGGGAGGAAGGGATTGTATTGGAACCCTCAACACTGGTTCTAAATGCTTAAAAGATTCCCAGACTCTAGCTACATATACAACAAAGAGTTGTTTAACAAGAGGGATACTACATGAAATATATTAGATTATTTTGCCATTATTGAAATAGTGCTTACTGTACTGACAGACATAGATAGTCCATGTGGCCTCTGGATACAATCAGAGGATATGGTCAATGAAGATTTACTATGCTGTTATTGGGATAATATGGCATACTGTGCTACAATGGATTTTCTTTTGTTAGAGGTAGATATATACTTACATATAGTAGTTAAAAAATCTAGTACAGTGAATATATCTTTGACATAAAAATGAATTAAATAGAAATAGATAAATTTATAATTCCTTCTCTACTTATTTGTGTAGATAATACATAGATGATAGCTAAATAAAATTCTAGGCATGTATGTATGTGCATATGAAATATATGCAAGCCTTCTGTGTCACCTTATGTGACATTCTAGGCACATGAGTTCCAAAAGCTCCTACTCTCTTTTTAACACAAATCCCCTCCACACCCTTTCACCTACCTCCATCCACACATAATATGTTGTCCTCCTGTGGTGACATCTTTGATATTTCTCTGCCATGTGGGGCCACAGGTCAGTGTGCTGCTGGAAGACTCCCCTGACTTCACAGCTGTCCCAGTGGCAAAAGACAAAGATTCTTACTGCCTCTGTGCCAATGGGAGGCATACCACATCCTGGTTGGTAACTCCCAAATCCTTAGGTGAGTGAAGACTCTATAAGGGGACTCTGTGCAGAAAGACTGAATGCAGGAAGGTTTCTTTAGTTACTTTCTTCTCATTGGACCCTCAAGCTCTGGGTCATGACTAATCTGGCCCATGCTTACCACCTTCTTTAACACAAAACAAACCCTTGAACTGCTGCTCATCGAACTGAGGATACTTTGCAGATCTAGGGGTTTGGAAGGTGCCAAGTTCCTGGCACAACTGGGCTCAGCTCTGTGGGCCATGTGTTTCAGGGAATGTGAATTTCTCTGTGACTGCGGAAGCACGGCAGTCCCCAGAGCCTTGTGGTTCTGAGGTGGCCACTGTTCCTGAAACTGGGAAGAAGGACACAGTTGTCAAAGTCCTGATAGTGGAGGTGAGTGACATGTGCTGAGAAAGGATCAAGGATGACTGTGTTTAGATGAAAAAAGGAAGATAATAATGTGTGATCTTAGGATATCTCACAGCAAGTGGCAAGCTCATACTTTAGATCAGTGTGTTCTGTCTTCTTTCCTCTTCTTTTTACTGGAGCCTGGAGGGGATGGGCTATGCCAGTTTATCTTCCTAAGCTTGACTTCTTTCTTCTGATCCTATATTTTGTCTTTATTATCTTTCCTTGTTACCTTCTTTTTGACCTGGCATCCCCAAATTCTCAAACATTTATGCCATTCTTGATATGGTGGAAAATTAGGCCATCTAATTCCAGTCCTGGCCCTAAATTAGAGAAGCTGTCACCCCTCACCACCATAAAAAATATCTCCAGCATCTTTGTATTTACACACTCAGTAATTTCTCATGTCTGGACTTTCTATCTTTTTGTCAAGCCCGAAGGAATTAAGAAAGAACATACCTTCAGTTCACTGCTCTGTGCATCAGGTGAGTATCCTTCAAAACAGTAATAAGATAATAACTTACATCATCTACTTGGATCTCTCACAATAATTCTCTAAGAAAACCTAAAAAAGAGGAAAAACACTGAAAATACCTTGGGAAAGATCATGTTTGTTATGTATTAGATTATAAATAAAAACAAATGTTTTATGGCCAAATAAAGTCTATATATAAGCCATGCAGAATCATGATGTGGACCAAACATAATATTTCTCTTTAATAGTTGTTTCTATGACTTGTTCATTCATCCATGCTCCTCACTGGACACACTATTGCAAAAGGAATATAGCAAAGTGTCACAGAAGGGGAGCTTGCTGTCCCCTGTGAGGGACCAGCACATACGCAGAGACTGTCCACTCACAGGAATGACCACATGACCAGCACCTGCACCAGTGAGTGGAGGAGTGCTTGTCCAAGATGTATTTGTCCAAAGAATAGTGAAACTGGAACAATAGCTTCAATTTAATGTACAATCCATTATCATATGAAAATTAGGAAAAGAGATGAAATAAAGCAAATTTCTTTTTAAAAGAGATAAACTAATGTAACAGTGACTAATACAGTGTGTAGAAGAAAATCATCATATAATGCTAAAAGTCTTTAAATGTTTTTCATGGAAGGAAGTGCATGAACGGGGTTACTGGAGATTAATTTTTTAAAAACCAAGGACAAGGTAACAAAAACTCTATTCTTCCCATTGATCAATTCTGGTTCTCCTAATATTTATTTCTTACAAGGCAATCTGGCCATCACCCCTGCCATAGGAAAGCATTCCATGACAGCAGCATGGGAGTGATCAGTGAAACCTCCTAAGGCCACTCAGAGGGACCAGGAATAACAAAGGCCATCTCAGAATGTATCCATTTACTTATATGACCTACTGGAGGTTAATTCATACATTGTCTTATTTTAGGTTTTCACTGCTGAGATAAAACACCATGACCAAAAGCACCTTGGAGAGGAGAGGTTTATTCATCTTACACAGACACAGTCCATCATGAGGGGAGTGAGGACAGGAACCTGCAGGCAGGAACTGAAGCAGAACTGGGGAGGAGCACTGCTTGCTGGCTTGTCTTCCCTGACTTGCTCAGTTTGCTTTCTTATACACCTGACAGGACCACCTGCTCGGATGGGGACCACCCACACTGGGCTAGGTCCTGCCACATCCATCATTAAAAAGAAAATGTCCCAAGACCTGCCTACAGGCTGAATTTATGGAGGCATTTTCTCAGTTGGGATCCCTATTCCCATAAAACACTAACTTATATCAAAGTTCACACACACGCACAAAACAAAACAAAGCAAAGCAAAAAAAGAAAAAACAAAAACAAAAACAAAAACAAAACCCATAGCAGAGTATACCTAAACCAAACTTCAACCAATAAACATATTTTCCTATGTTTATTAAATAATCTAGTAAGGCTTCGATAGGAGACTCAGAAATTCCTTAGGGAGATGCTTTGTATCAATCCAATCAGTGATGACAGCAAATGCAATAGATCTTGGCAAACCAGTAATAACAGGAAATGTGGATTTATGATATTTACAACAAGATCATTTTTCTAGAGAGGCAAGAAGTCAAAGCTTAAGGCACAGTTCTAAGTATCTGACCTTAGGGCACTTTAGAAGTTCTGAGAATAAAGATAGTCATCTACCTGTTTGTTTTGTTTAAGATGCCGGCATATCTGAAAAATTGTCCCTGATGCTCCCATCAGCAGTAGTGAAAGATTCAGCCAGAGCCCATTTCTCTGTGTTGGGTGAGTCATTCCATCCCTGGAGGATTAGGACAATGGTCACTACAATATTTACTGGGTTCCCAGCACAACTCACCCTTAAAATTCCTTCACATCGTTGGGAAGTGATTCTATTAAAGATGTTATTTTGTTCTTGAAGATAATGGTTGTTCTGTCGGATGTTACATCTCTCATTTGCAGGTGATATTTTGAGTTCAGCCATAGAAAACACACAAAATCTTCTCCAAATGCCCTTTGGCTGTGGGGAGCAGAACATGGTGCTTTTTGCTCCTAACATCTATGTACTGAAATATCTGAATGAGACCCAACAGCTGACTGAGAAGATCAAGTCAAAGGCCATCGGCTACCTCAATGCTGGTCAGTAAGGCTTAGAAACTCCACTTTGTTCTTGTGAATGGTCTCTCTAGTCATGGGCTTAATACTGGAGGGGGAAAGCTGAGCAGGGTCCACAGTTGGTCAGTCCTCTAAGCCAGAGAGTGTGAGGGCCTCTGTGGCTTCAGACTGACATCCTGTCCTTCTCTGAGCATCAGTTTCTTCAAAACACACCCAAAGCCTTCCATTCCAGGCTATCAGAGGGAGCTGAACTACAAACACAAGGATGGCTCCTACAGCGCTTTCGGGGATCAAGGCGGCAAGAGTGAAGGAAGCACTTGGTAAGAGAAGTCCACTATGTGTCAGGCTTGCTCCACTCGGTCCTCATGGCAACTCTACATGTATCTAATGTCATGGGATACAGCTGATGCCAGGGCTTGAGACACACATGTTTGAGGTATCGGGAATCCTAAGTACAGAACTGAAATTGTCTCAAGGCTCATCTGCCTTGAATCTGTGCCGCCTGTTTTACTCAATTCAATATGCTGACTCTTCCATTCCTCTACAGGAGCTTTCATCAGTATATACCCAGCTATGTATTGCTGAGCATCCAAAGATGCTCATAACGGAGTCTTTAAAAACTGATACCACTCTTCATATGGCCTTGCATTGCATAAAAATGTGTTCTTGAGATAAAACACACAGACATTACAGGTGAAAAATGACATAGAAACAGTAAGTAAGCCAAGGAGAGAGATGTACATTTTGAGGCAGAAAACATGTGGCAGGCATTTTAGAAGAGAAGGTTTTTTTCTGATCTACAAGAGAAAATCATCAGAAGGCTAAGATGAGGGTGCAGGTGTTAGGGAAACAAAACAGGAGAGTGAGTGATGCAATGAGGAGCAGAGCATGGAAGCAGCTGGACCACACTGTGGTGTCGACATCCAAGAGGACCAGGGATGGAAGACTACTTTGAAAGAGCAAGAGACACTGTCAGCTTCATGCGCTCAGAGACCCTTAGACTGATCACTCATGAGTGTGGTCCAGATCCCCAGAAACCCCTGTGTGAAGGTCCTGCATCAGAACAAAAGCCTTCATCTCCCCACTCTCCCTCCCCATCAGGCTCACAGCCTTTGTGCTCAAGTCTTTTGCCCAAGCTCGAGCCTTCATCTTCATCGATGAAACACACATCACCCACGCCTTCACCTGGCTCTCCCAGCAGCAGCAGGACAATGGCTGTTTCAGGAGCTCTGGATCACTATTCAACAATGCCATGAAGGTGACATATTCGGAATAACTTATAAGCATGATGACGTAATAATAACATCTGAAAGTCAGGCAATACCATTGGGATGTACAAACCATTAGGCTGAGAATGTACCTTTTCATAATGGGGATATAAATGAGAAATTCCATTAAATACAGAGGATTGATTACAAGCAGGGAAGACATATTTAGTGGATTGCTTGCTGTATACTTTATCTATTTTATTCCTTTTGATTACAGGGTGGAGTAGAAGATGAAGTGACTCTGTCTGCCTATATAACCATTGCCCTTCTGGAGAGTTCGCTCCCTGACACAGTAGGTGACACATTGCTACTCCTTCTTCCTAAAGTAGTGTAAAGTTTATAACTTCCTATCCTCTCTAAAGCCAAATGGCAGCTTTCTTTTTCACAAGATTTTTGCATTTGTAATATTCCATTACTGAGCATCTACCTGCTCAATGAAATCCTGTCTACAAGAATCAAGTCAAAACACGTCCTCTAATACTGTCATTATTAATCTGTATTTAAATGGAATATAGTTTATAAAAGAAATGTCTCCCAAAAGATAGAGGATAGACAGATGATCAATGACAGAAGATAGGAAGAAAGAAGGAAAGGAGGGAGGGAAGGAGAGGGAAAGGGAGAAAGAAAAAAAGAAGAGTGGAGGGGAATGGAAGGATTCATTTGAAAAGCATAAATGTCTACATCCTCCATGGTTCTTCCAAGGCCTGCTAGGACACTTTTTCACATTGCTCAGGATTCATTGTTCTGCCAACAGCAACCTGTTGTCTCCAAAGCGCTGACCTGCCTGGAGTCATCCTGGAAGACAATAGAGCACAGTGGAAATGGCAACTTTGTGTACACCAAGGCACTGCTGGCCTATGCTTTCGCTCTGGCAGGGAACCAGGACAAGAGAAATGAAATCCTAAAATCACTTGACACTGAAGCTGTAAAAGAAGGTAGGGATGTGTGTGTTATTGTGTTCGTCTCTAACCAGTTCCAGTGACGGGGAAACAGAGGAATATACAGTGTGTGGAAACAATATTACATTTTAGTTCCGTCTCTGTAGCACACTGAGGTTTCTCCTTGGACTGACACATTAGGAAATTAGCCTTTCTTCTGTACACAAACACCTTCTCTTTCAGTGTTTTCTCCTAGGGTGACCCAAATCAACAAATGTAAGATCACAGTAGAATGCACACAGTTCCACCTACCATTACAAAGGGAAATGTAGCTAAAACTTAACTTTCCTCTCTGATACACATAAACCTGTCTATAAAGACTATAAAGAACAGGAAAAAACAAAGGATGCTTCAAGGTTTTGCTCCTTCAACTGCAATTCTGAAGCCAATGGGAAACTTCCCTGAGTCATTTGGACTGAACACTGAACAAGTGATGTTTTGTAGGGTGTGAGGGAATTAATGAATGAAAAAATCATGTCTGCTCTTGTCTTCTCACCAAATCTGCTGGAGCATCTCTGAGGGTGTAGTTTAGTTAATACCTTAGGAATTTCTGTCTTCATATCTTTCTCAGTCGTACACTATCATCCCAACAGCAGATTTTTTTACTGGTAATAATAAATCTGGAGATATTGTGAGTGAAAACTTTAAAACCTGCTACAACTTTCTTCTATTTCCTTCTTTCTGGATAGAGACATACGATCATTCATTGGCTACTCACACATCTAGTTATTTCTCTATTTTTACCCTAAGACAACTCTGTCCATTGGGAAAGAGCTCAGAAACCCAGGAAATCCGAGAGGTATCTGTACAAACCACAGGCTCCCTCTGCTGAAGTGGAGATGAATGCCTATGTCCTCCTCGCTCTCCTCACTGCCCAGCCAGCCCCAGCCCCTGAGGACCTGTCATTGGCAGTGCGCATTGTGAAGTGGATCACGAAGCAGCAGAATTCCCATGGTGGCTTCTCTTCCACACAGGTCGGTGATCTTCCTTCAGAGTCGATGCAGTGAGCGGATTTGAACAAGAGATGCAGGATATGAAAAAAGGAGAAAAAAACAAGGACATGTTACTCATGGGTATTTTGAGTCTATAGGAAGTGAGGGATGATACATTCCATAATAAATTCTTCTTGTTCCTGTATTCAGACATGAGAGATCTCTTCCCACCACATTTAGTGAAACAGTCTTAAGTTGCTGAGAACTTCTGACCCAGACCCAAATCTTGATAGAAAACAAAGGAAAAAAACCCTGGAATGTCCAGAATGCTTATATAATCCCTCACCCTAGAATAGCACATAGAATACCTAAGAGATGCTACTTGGACCCAACTGCATCTTTATCATCCTGCTGCTCTTAGGTGAGGCCATTCCCCTTCTCCTGACAGACTCTCCTCATCTTATGTGTGCAGAGATTCCCTCAGGTTTTCCCCCAAGCTAGGAGAACTCCTGCAGCCCTGCTTTATCTCATGACAGCTGGAAACCATCAAGGCTGTACAACATTTGTTTTATCATCTAGTCAGTATAATTCTCATGAGGTGATGTTTTCCAAAATATACATCTACCATAGTGTCTATAAATGATGCTCCTGGTGTTCAGTGCATATATGGCAGAGTTAATCTCCAGAGAGGCATAGTGAGGAGGTCAGTTCCTCTGAAGGAGAATAAGGAACACACAGGAGCCTTCCATGACCCTAGCCACCCTGCTTTGCACTCAATTCTTCCTCTCTTTCACCTCAGGAGGCAGTCTGCACTGAAATGACAGTACAACCCTCACTGCACGTTTCTGTTCTCTTGTTGGGCTCTGCGGTCAGGATAGTATCTGGAGCTGACTTGGAATAAGGAGGGATCCTGTGGCAGAGATCCTCTCTAGAGCGTGGAGTACATCCCCTCAGAGTGTGCTACCCAGGAGCAAGGCGAGGAAGGGCAGCACTAGATCACAGTTTCCCTTTATGTGATAAGATTGGATTGTGACTGGCACTTGGCCATGATGTTGATGTCTCTTCAGAGTTCATCAGTGCAGAAGAGATTTTGGTGATGAGAGCAAGAACGTGATTTTGTTGAAAGATGCTGGGCATCTTCATGGGAATCAAGGATAAAGGAAGAGAAACTGTAAATGCTGGGAGGAAAATCTAAGTTGTATTTATTCTTTGTACTGGTTTGGGGGGATGTGCATATGCCAGGGTGCTCTGTGTAAGGAGAGAAATTAAGTGGATATTTTTGGTTCTGAAATATTTCCTGAATTAAAGTCTAGAGATCAAATAACTAGAGACAAAACCTCATGACACTTTTGTCACAGCCTCGGGAAGAGCCTGAGCCCTTCCTCACTGATGCTCTCCTGAACTTTCATACTCACCCTCACAGGACACGGTGGTGGCTCTTCATGCTTTGTCCAAGTATGGAGCAATTACTTTTGCTAGAAGTCAGAAAATGCCTCTGGTGACCATCCAATCTTCAGGGACATTTTCTAGAGAGTTCCAAATAGAGGACAGTAATCGCCTGTTGCTGCAGCAGATCCCACTACCAGACATCCCTGGGGACTATGACATCAATGTGTCAGGGGAAGGATGCATGTATGCTCAGGTAAGATTCTGGGGAAGTTGTGAATAAACAGCTGGGACCCTCCTTCCCCCAAATGGAAAGTTTCCCTCTGTCTACCTGCACACATTATGTTCAAATTGGGAGAAATCCATCCAAGGATCCAGTGCAATGGAGGTAAAGTATTTCTATTCACTACTTGTCAGACAACGCTAAGATACAACGTGCACTTGGAGAAACAGGAGTCTGCATTCACTCTGCGGGTACAGACAGTACCTCTGACTTGTGATAACCCCGAAGGCCACAACAGCTTCCAGATATCACTAGAAATCAGGTATGAGCCTCTGTCTCTCTCTTGGCTACTACAGTGTTACTTCCTAGAACTCTTCACAGAATGGGTTCAGAGATATCTAAAGCAAGGCCCTTCATTAGGATTTTGCTCTGTCAAAAAATGAATTCTTGACTCCAGCAAAGCAAACAATGAAGAATTGTAGAATTATAATCTCTAGTCTATCTTTGGGGTTTCTTTCTTACCCACTATCATAGTAAAATAATAGATTATTCTTTTTTCCATGATACTTCAATGTGACCTCTTCTTCACCAACAAAGGCAAGCCTTCCTGGTCTTTTAAGATTCCATTCGTCTAGAGGGAAAAAAGTTATTCTGTTCTTCTGACACTAGTCAGAAACTTCATATAAAATATAACCAGCAATGGGTTCTAACTGTAAAAACTGAAGGGATCTTGGATGGAAAGAAGACATCCACAGTGTGACCTATTATCTTGTTCCACCACAGTGTGATAGAATGTAGCTTGTTTTTTTTTACTCTTTAGGGGTCTACCACCCTGCTGCCAAATAAATACATGGAGACTTATTCTTACTTTATGAATGTCCATGCTTAGCTTGGCTTGTTTCTAACAGCTTTTCTAACTTCACTTAAATCATCCCATTTCTCTTTAACTACTTTTTGCCCAGGGTTTTTTACCTTTCTTTATTCTATAAATCTTGCTTTCCTTCTTGTTTCATGGCTGGCTGTGTGGCTGGTGGCTTGGTCCCTTGGTTCTTTTCTTGCCCATAACTCTTCTTGAGCCTAGATTTCTCCTCCTATATTTTCTCTCTGCCCACCAGCCCCACCTATCTCCCTTTCCTGCTTACCCACTGACTATTCCCCGCTTTTGTTTGTTTGTTTGTTTGTTTGTTTGTTTGTTTGTTTGTTTTTCGAGACAGGGTTTCTCTGTGTAGCTTTGCGCCTTTCCTGGAACTTGCTTTGGAGACCAGGCTAGTCTCGAACTCACAGAGATCTACCTGCCTCTGCCTCCCGAGTGCTGGGATTAAAGGTGTGCACCACCACTGCCCAAAGATTTTTTTTTTTTTTTATGTGCATGTATGGCTGTGTGAGGGTGCCAGATCCCCTGGAACTGGAGTTGCAGACAGTCGTGAGCTGTCATGTGGGTTCTGGGAATTGAACCTTGGTCCTCTGGAAGAGCAGCCAGTGCTCTTAACCTCTGAGCCATCTTTCCAATCCCCATTCCCCTCTTTATTAGTCAAATCAGGTGCTTTTGGTGGACAAAGTAACACAGCTTTACAGGGTTAAATGCATGCAACATAAAAGAATGCAACACTTCTTTGCATCATTAAACTAATATTCTGCAACACTGGTGTGTGTGTGCCTCTGTGTGTGTGTGAGAGAGAGAGAGAGAGAGAGAGAGAGACAGAGACAGAGACAGAGAGACAGAGAGACAGAGAGACAGAGAAGACAGAGAGGGAGAGACAGAGACAAAGACAGAGACAGAGAGAAAGACATAGATACAGAGACAGAATCAGGGACAGAAACGGGGAGGATAACTGTCAGTCCTCAGGTTCCACATGTTTTAGGTTTTTGAGATAAAGTTTCTTACTAACCCAGGCTTTATAAGAAGACTATGCTGGCTGGACAACATAACCCAGGGATACCTCTACTTTTAATGAACTCCCAGTTGACATTGTTATGCAGTCTATTTTCAGAATTATTTATATTGACTGTAAAGGCCATATGTTTTAAGGTATGGAAAAATCACGCAGGGCATATCAGGAATTGCTGATCGAGCTCCAAGGAGGCAAGACTCAAAGTATTAAAAATATTCCTTCCATTCCCGTCTCTGGTCTGCAGTTATACAGGGAGCCGTCCATCCTCCAACATGGTGATTGTTGATGTGAAGATGGTTTCTGGTTTCATTCCAATGAAACCAACAGTGAAAAAGGTAGGTAGACCAGATGTTTGGATTTTCTGTAACACCAGACCAGGAATGTGCCAACATCATTGAAATAGTGCCATCTTGAACCAAAGCAGCATTAGTTCTAATTTAACAAAACTGGACTTACATAATTCTAGGTATAGGTGTGGACTGTGATAGCAGCCAGCAGAAGAAATATCAGAAAGAAGTCTGAGTTCATTGAGTTCACAATCTAGCTAACAATAATTTTTAAAGTATAATGAACATGGTCAATAATGATTCAGGGGAAAATTTTATGAAATAGCAAAATTGTAGATGTGGTGTTTGAAGAACTTTGAAAATTAACAAGCTAAGATCAACGGCAGAGTACACAGAAAGATACTTGCGCAGAGATGTGAGGTAAGTGAGTACTATCTAATGCAGGACCAGTTCACCTTCCAACAAAAGTAAAAAATACCGATTACTAAGTCAGGTCATATCCTGTCTGACCCCTAGAGGAGTAGAATTCACAGTCTTCTGCATGTATTTTCATTCTTCTTGGAAAGTCTCCTCCAACTCACGTTAAGGAACTGGTGACATCTCTGTCTATCATATTCCATCCCTCAGTTCATTTGCCTTCTTCACCCCCAAGGCCTTTGCCTTTTTAGTAACACGGTGTTTTCTCTCATTCCAGCTTGAAAGATCAGAGCACGTGAGCAGAACAGAAGTGAGCAACAGCAACGTCTTATTATATGTGGATCAGGTGAGGGTCATTCCTGACTCCCCAACTATGTCTAGTGGACAGTCCTTGGTTTATGTAGGTCAGGTAGGGGTCCTTACTGCCTCCCTAGCTATGTCTAGGAGCACAGTCTTTGGTTTAGGTAAGTCAGGTGAGGGTCCTTACTGCCTCCCCAGACATGTCTAGGTAGGTCTTGTGGGGAACATAAGGCAGGAGAAGATCAACTCTAAAGGAAGTGTTTTAGGGGGGCATCTTCCCTCAGCTCATACTAGATGATATTTTACATTCTCTTTCTCTGGCCTTGGACATGGCTCAACATTAAGAGCACTTACTGCTCTTGAAGAAGATCAGAGTTCAGTTCCTAGAACTTACACCAATTCAGAACTGCCTGTAGCTCCAGTTCCAGGAGATCTGATTCCCTCTTTTGGCCTCCACTAGTATATACATGCACACATACACAATAATAATAATAACAATAATAATAAAACAATAATAACAATACAAACCTTTAAATTCTATTTCCACATTGCTGGCTTTCCTGGTACTTATCATAGGGTCCTAAATCAGCAGGTCAAAGGGCTTACCTCTCACAAAGGACAAAGCCCTCTATCACACCTTAAGGAGGGAAATGGATTTTGGGAATAGTTTAATAGACCAGAAAAGTTTCCTATACTCCCAGGAGCCTCTACTTCAGTTCCTCACATCTCTACTCTAAAGTCCAATCACCGTCCACATATGTGAGCAGTTATAAACACAGTGACTGTGAGGTTAAATGCTATCCATGCATAACTGTTTCTCAAATACCAAGGACTGAGTGATGCTGAAGAAAAACAGTGGCCACTACTGTGATTCTGGATTATTTTTCTCCCTTTGCCAGGTGACCAATCAGACACTGGCCTTTTCCTTTGTCATTCAACAAGACATCCCAGTGAGGAACCTGCAGCCTGCCATTGTGAAAGTCTATGACTACTATGAGACAGGTGAGCAAGGGATTAGGAAGTGCCCTAAAGCAACTTGAAGTTTTCTCCTTTTTTTTTTTTTTTAAGACTGTTTCTCAATATGCAGTCCAGGCTGATGTCAAACTCTCAATCCTCCTGTCTAAGCCGGCAAAATGCAGATATTACTTACAAGTATATATGTATACCATATATATATATATATATATGATCGCACCCAGTTTTTAAAACCATTATTTTTCATACATTGACACATTACATAGGCCAGACTGGCCAAATCTGCTCTTAATAAAAGAATGTGCATATGACAAACATTTATAAGATCTCAAGTTTATTCACCACTGATGTCTTGTTCCTACCTGTTTGTCCAAACAATCATATGTGACCAAACATGTCTAAATAACTCAAGGGACCAAACATTTGACAAAGAAGTATCTGTAGGTGGATAGACACACAAATCTTCTTCTGAATACAGCAACGCAAAGATGAAGAATTACACAAAGAATTATAGTAGGAATAAAAAATGAGAGAGAATTGGAGCCTGAGTGGTCATTGATAACCAAAGAGAGAGAGCAAAGCCAGAGCTGGAGAATTAAATGGGGGTTTTCTGTGCCAAATGTTTCACAATAGAAGAGTTCAAGAAATACTGAAGGAATAAATCAGAACTATAGAAAGGCATCTGAGAGGATACATGTCTCCATGGATCACTCCCTGTATTCTGCTTAAGCACAATAGAATAAGCACACTTCAATATTCTCAATAGGGTGAATTATTCTGGTATTGTTGCACATTTGCTTATTTATTTCTTAAGAGGATGGCATGCCACGGTGCATGTAGAGGTCAGAGGGCAATGAGAAGAAATGGTCACTCACCCTCTGCCATGTGGGTCCTGAGGACTGAACTCACTGTGGTCACTAAGCATGGCAACAAGCGCCTTTCCCCACTGAGCCATCTTGCCAGCCCAGGGTAAAGGTGTCAACCACTGGCTTCAAGGGGAATATTTCCTTTGCTTGGTTTGTCTGATGTCCCCAGAGAGAAGACTTTTCAGCAATCATCCAGGTTCTGATGGAGGAAACTGGTCTGTCCTAACACATCAACTGTGCTTCACAAAGTGCTCTAGCATCCAAACTCCCATTCTCAGTTTTTTCTCCATGTCTTTCAGATGAAATGGTTTTTGCTGAGTACAGCGTTCCCTGCAGCTCAGGTGAGCTCTTAGTACTCCTTGCCACAAGCCTTCCTCTGACCTCTTTCCCTTCAAAGCTACCCAGAACTTTTGTTAGATGTGTGAAAATATAGCATGATACAACTTGAGATTGGCACACTAACCCTGGAATACTCCTCTACCTTCCTTACCAAAGTATATCGTAGCTTATGGTAGAAAATCCACTGGATGCCATTCTCTACCATGGCCAGTTTGCTTTCCTGCAGAAAAACATGCTGTCCATACCCAGTTAGAGTTGAATCATCTGACGTGCTGTTTTCTTCTCTCCACATACACAGAGAAACAAAATTCTTGAAACTCATATCTGAGGACAAGACATTGCTGGAATCTCCAAACCCAGGAACCTTCAAGATGGTGATTTTTGTTGCCTCTGCAATACAAATACTGAACAAGTGTGGTAAATAAATGCATGCTTCTAGAGAGTCTCTGTCTTTGATTCTTTCTTCAATTAATCCAAATTTACTTCATGCTCATTTAGAGCCTTGCTCTGTACCCCATGTTTGCAGTGAACAGAAATGACATTCGAACAGAAGAACATGTGTTGGGAAAATGGGGAACCCTTTACAATTGCTAAATATTACAGACCCTCAGAGGATGGAGATTAGCACATGGCAACCTTTCCTCCATAAGGAAAATCAGGATGGGTATGCTAGTGAACCAAGACTATTAACCAAGCAAGAAGTGGTGATTCAAGCCTGCATTCAGAGCATTTCTGGAGGGCGAGGCAAGAGGATTGCAAATTTAAGAGCAACATATGCTGTCTAGCAAGTTTCATGTGACCCTGGGCTTCATAAGCAGACAGTGTCTCAAAGCTTCAAAAGGCAGGGATTATAGCTCCATGGTAGAATATTTGACCAGCATTTTCTTCTTTTTTAAAAATTTTTTTTCCATTTTATTGAAATAGAATTTTTTTTCCTCATCTAATATATGCAGATTAGTGTTTGCCCTGTCTCTAATCCACCCAGTCTCCCCTACAAACCTCCTCTCCCATCTGGATCCACCTCATTTCTGTCTCTCATTAGAAAACAAAAGGCAGCCAAGCAGTAATGGTGTGTTGTAGTTGGAGAGCTTCTCTCCAGGTTCCACCAAGCCCCTGCGGTCCCACAACCCATGTATAAAATAATCATACAGACACTTATATTATTTAAACTGCTTGGCCATTAGCTCAGGCCTACCATTGTCTAGCTCTTACTCTTATATTTAGCCCATTTCTGTTAGTCTATACTTTGCCACATGGCTTGTGGCTTACCGGTGTCTTTACAAGTTGCTTCTCATGGCAGCGGCTGACAGTGTCTCTCCTCCCCAGCCTTCTACCTCCCAGAATTCTCTTCTCTGCTTGTCCCGCCTATATTTCCTGGCTGGCTACTGGCCAATCAGCATTTTATTTATACAGAGTGATATCCACAGCAGTGTATGACTTGAATCCCATCTGTCGGGAGACAGAGGAAAGCAGATCTCTGTGAGTTCCAAGCCAACCTGTTCTATAGAGCTAGTTCTAAGACTGCCAGGGCTATCAAGAGAAACCCTGTCTCAAAAAACTAAAACACAGAAAAAAAGAAAGAAAATGAGCAAATGAGCAGCCTTCTAAGGGATAATTGCAATATATAACATAATATGATATGGCAATAAAGCAAAACCAACACATCAGAATAAGACAAAACAAACAGAAGAAAGTGAGCCAAGGAGAAACATAAGAAACACCTATAGACACGGAGACCCACTTGTTCACACAGTCAGGAATCCCATAAAACAATAAAAAAGAAGCCATGAAGGACATGCAAAGGACCAGTAGGGTGAAAAGAGAAATATATATATATAAATACAATAAAATAAAAATAACAGGCTGGGAGTGGTGGCAGAAGCCTTTAATCCCAGCACTCAGGAGGAACAGGAAGGTGGATCTCTGTGAGTTTGGGGCCAGCCTGGTCTACAAAGCAAGTGTCAAGACAGCCACAGCTACATACAGAAAGAGCCTGTCTCAAAAAAAAAAAAAATTAAATTAAAAAAATACAAAAAAATAAAAGAGATAAAATTTAAAAGAAAAAAAAGAAAGAGCCCTGACATGACACCGTGAGACAAGGAACTGCTAATCATGCTGTTGAGTTCATTTCCTATTGACCATCAACTGCTGGACATTCAGCCTACTCTTAAGAGTGGTTTTCTTTGGTGAATATACCCAGGAGGAAACTAAATTTTCATTTGCAAGTAGTTATCAATCAGAGGTTGCTTCTGGGTTAGGGGTGGAAGTGTGTGTCCACTTCTCCCTTCATCTCTAGGATTCCACTATTCTGGTTCAGACCTATGCATGTCCTATGCATGCTGCCACAGTCTCTGTGGGGTCATATGTGCATTTTGACCTGCATTTTCAAGACTGTCCACTGTAGTCAGAGTTTTCTTGTCCCAACCACCTAGTCCCAAATAACTGACTCAGAAACACAATATTAATTATAAATGTCCAACCAATAGCTCAGGCTCGTTACTAACTAGCTCTTACAATGTAACCTGTTTTTATTAATCTATGTGCTGTCCCAAGGCTCATGGCTTTTACCTCTATCCCATTTTGTGTGTCCAACTCACTCTCCGTCTAGCTGACCATTCCCCTCATTCCGACCTTCCTCATCCCATCATTCTCAGTTTGGCTTTCCCACCTAACTTTATCCTGTGCAGCTATTGACCAGTCAGCTTGTTTACTAACCCAATCATACTGACACTTATTCACACACTGTACAAAAAGATAATTCCACAGCAGTAAATTCAATTTCCATCACACGGGGAAAAAAGAGCTAATACATCTGGATGGAAACACTTTTGCAAAGGAAAAAAGAATGGCCTCTAGCTCCATTAAAATAGAGCTTACTAAGAGGAGTTCCATGTTGAAAATGGCAATGATAAATCTGTGAAGTTATATAATGGAAGGTGTTGTGGTTTTGAAGCAAAATGTCCCCTACAGGCTCAAGTGTTTGAGCAATTTGTCAGTTCCAAGCTGGTACTGTTCTGTGAGGTTGTGAAAGCTTTTGGATACGGGTCCTAGATGGCAGTAGGGGTGAAGCTTGGCAATTCTGGCCCAGTCAAGTTTTGTCTGCTTCTTGATCCATATACTATGAGAAATCCATTTTGTAAATTCTTGTGTCTTGGACATAAGCATTACTAGCCACTATGCTTTCCCCATCATGATGGCTTGTATCTCCTTCACCTGAAAACAACCAGCTGATGACCAGATGTTTAAACACATAAGCCCTTGGGGGCATTTAAGATTCAAAACCTACCAGTTAGTTAGTATCTTAATTAGGGTTTTCTATTGCTTGTGAGGAGACACCATGACCACAGCAACTCTTATAAAGAAAACCTTTAAATGGGATGTCTCGCTTATGGTTTCAGAGGTCAGTCCATTATCATCATGACAGGCAGATGTGGTGCTGGAGCTGAGAGTGCTACATCTTGCAGGCAACAGGAAGTCAACTGACTGTCACATTGAGTGAAGCTTGAGAAAAGGGACCTCAAAGCCCACCCGCACAGTGACACACTTCCTCCAACAAGCCACACAGTCTAATGGTGCCACTCCCTTTCAGGGCCATTTTCTTTCAAACCTCCACAGTTAGCCTGTTGTTCTGAAGCCTGTGGCAAGGCAGCATGTCACAGAGGAAAGCCATTCCCTTTAGGAGTAGCACTCAAAAGAGAGAAAGAAAAGGACATAATTCCCCCAGTGACCTTCCTTGCTCCCATTGGTCAATCCTTTTAAAAGTCCCACCACCTCCCAATCATACCACAGGCTGAGGGCCAAGCCTTTAACACATGGGCCCAGCTCTTAAGGCCTTAGTTCCTAATGTGTGGCCTTTTGGGAGGAGATGGGAATTTTAAGAACTTCATGGTGTCCTCATAGAGCTGGTGGGACCTGGCTCCTGCTCACTGGCTTTTTTCTTTCATACTCATGAGGTAAGTACTTTACTTAGCTTTGCTTTGGTTGGTTACTCACTGTGACCTCTGTGCTCCCTCGCCACAGGACCTAAAAGAGCAGGAACAGTCAATGACTCAACCTGAAAAGTTCCCCTGTCTAAGTTGATTGTGGCAGACAACTGGTGCAGTAACAAAGGCTGTCTTAACAAAGACACAACGGCAATAATTATTTATGCCACTATGAGACCGGAGATATGGGTTGAGATTAATTTATCAAGGGTTTATTTTATTGTAGAAGCTGGTGGGATCATTTAAAAGCAGGGGTTATGAGACTCATGGTGGTGGCCCATGCTTTAAGTCCCAGCTCTCAGGAGGCAGAGGCAGGTGGAACTATGTGTTCAAGGCCAGCCTGGTGTACAGGGTGAGATCCAGGACAGCCAGGGATACACAGAGAAACTCTATCTCAGAAGAACAAACAAACAAAAAACAAACCCAACAAAAAAGGCAGTGCTGTGTAACCAATGTGGTGTAGGATAACAACAATGGCGGCTGGAGCTGTGTTGGGAAGGTCACAACTGGTCTGTCTCAAGTAAACTACTTCTTGAAACATTTCTATTTAATTTTTAGGGAACCAAAATTGGTTGGGACAATACAATAAGTTCTAGAACAAAATTAAATTCTCCTGAGAGATTTTAACAATAGAAATTAGACCCAGCTGCCTATGCAATTTTTTCTCTTCTGGACTCCACTTCTGTAATGAGACAGGGTCAACAGCGTGTTTCCAGAGTCATTATGCATCTTACTTTGAGGTGGAATTAGGAATAGGAGACTATTCAATCTAGGCTACATGCAGGTGACTGGGATTTAAAGAATGAATGCTGTTATGAGACACGTATGAGCAATGCTGCATGCATGGCTCAGGTTCTGTGCATCCTGTTGTAGTTTAGTGTGTGTTCCCTGTTTGCTCCTGTTCTGGTCACAGTAGCTGATTCCTTTTTCCCCCAGCACAGTAATGGAAGATAACCAAGTTACCACAGGGTGGCAGCAAAGGTCAAAATGTAAGTACTGCTCTTTCATTAACACCATATAAGAAAGTAAGAAATGGACAACATGCTCCAGTGGACGGCCCCATGCCCACATGACAGCTCTGACTGGACTCAGTGGACTATAGAAGAGGAAAATCTAAAGGAAGAGAAGGAAGAGGAGAAGGAGAACATGATGTTAGGAGAGGAACATGAGGTGGATGATATGATCAAAATATATTGTATAAATATATGAAATTCTCAAAGGATGAATAAAATAAAATGGCCAAAAGGAAGAGAGACAAGGAAAGGAAAATAAGTGTGGAACGATAAAATGATAAAAATAAAGTATCTAGTGTAATATTTGATTCTCTTTAACCTACCAAAGCTGAGGGCAGACTCATGGGGACAGAGGAACTAAATTCCATACTGGAACAGTGGTCCAGCCCATGGCATTGCTGGACAGGAGTCAGGACCTGTAGCTTCAGGAAATGCTCCTTCCAACTCCATGACTTTTGGTGACTAGTTGACCTGCTGAAATGCAGACATAGTTTTCAAATTAGGTCCCTGGGCTTTTTCTGAAAGGATACTAATTGTGTGGGAAAGCTCTACCCTCATGATCTAATTTTTGCCCAAAGACCTCCATCTCTCGATACCACCATGTCGGGAATTAGGACTTCCAAATACTGAGTCTGTGACAGTTTTGGGATCATAATCAACAGCAGAGTCACAGTGACAGAATAATGTGATTCCCACAGACACACTGAATCAGCTATTTACATATAACTAAACCTACTGAGTCCTCCCTTGATTTATATAAACAGAAAAGTTCATGTCAAGTATATAAAACTCTAGACTGAATTATAAAGACCATCAAAGCCAATTCCCAGACATAAGCCAGTGTACAGAGAAGGGAGGCTGACATCCTTGAGGAAACACCCTGGTGACCCCAAACATGTACTCTGTCAATGTTTCTTCATTAAAAGGTCCTCAAACCTTTATCAGGGTAAGTGTACACTCAGGAGAAAGCAGTAATTAGATCCTTAGAGAACACTGGATGCAGACTTTAACATGACACTAGTTCCAGGAAACATACTATATCACTGGAGCCCTCTAGTAAAAGGAGGGGTGTGCGGGTGTGGAGGTGATAATTAGGAAATATCTTAAAAGATTAAACTCCAGCAAAGTGGAAAGTCTAGAGGAAATAATAAATTTCTAAGCATGTACATGACTGATAAAGTATATGCATTCTAGGCATATGTATAACTTACCAAGACAACATCAACAATGTACACAGATCTAATGAAATGATCCACAGGGGATAGTTATTAACAACCATGCCAATTGTGCTGATTAAAATGTATGAAACCAAGACCAGACTCATGCCTCAATGTCCCTTGGTGCCAAAGCTCAGAGTATAGGATTTTTAAAGACAAAAGCCACAATTACATCAGTGTCTGAGTGGGAGTCAGAACAACATCCGTCTTTTTGCAGGACTTGGTGGTATCTTGCAGACACCACATGACAATTATTTTTGGTGTACACTTCCCCTTAGTTATTTTAGTTTTATATGTTAGCCAGCTCAAACATCAATTATTTTGGTTAATAGGGCTGGACTGTGGTTGGGTCACAGACAGACTCAAAAACATTGCCAAAGAATATGTGGCCATGGGGGTTGGGAGGTTGGAAGGCTAAGGAATGTGGAGGTAGAAACAAAAATATCTTGTCCTGTGTTTCCCTAAGAATTGTAATATTTTTTTATGTCTATGAAAATGTCCCTGGGATTTTGGTTGAAGTTGCATTGAATCTGTACATTTGTTTGGGTTTAGTTTGGTTTGGTTTTGGTAGGAAGGTTATTTTCACAATAGTAATTCCTCTAATCTGTGAGCACTGAAGGTCCTTCCATATCCTGTCTTCCTTGGCTTCTTCGGTGTTTTAAAGTTTTCATCATGGAGAGTTCTCACCCCCTTGGTTAGGTTTATTCCAAGGTTGGTTTTGACTGTTGTTATTTTTTGAGGTTGTTGTGAATGGAATTATTTCCCTGATTTCTTTCTCTATGTGTTTGTCATTATAATATGGGACAGCTGCTGATCTTTGTGTGTTAATTTTGTATCTTGCCATTTTACTGAATGTGCTTATGAGTTCTAAGTGTTTCCTGCTGGGGTCTTTAGTAACAGATCATCTGAAAATAGATACACTTCAATTTCCTTCCTATTCATATCCATTTTGCTTACTTTTCTTGTCTTATTGCTATAGGTCAGAGTTCCAGCACTATACCGAATAAGAATGGGGGAAGTTGACACCCTTGTCTTAATTTTAATGGAAATGCTTTGAGTTTTTCTCCATCTAACATAATGTTAACTACAAGTTGGTCATTTACAGCCCTTATTGAAATATGTTTCTTCTAGTCTATTTTTCAGGATTTTTAACACGAAGGATGTTTGGTTCTTTTTTTAGAAGATTTTTCTTCTTCCCTTGAGTTACTTTATATAATATGCAAAATTTATTGATTAACATGCATTGAACCATCCTCAAATCTTTGAATTAAAGACATTTTGATTGTGGTGAATGATCTTTTTGATGTGTTATTGAATTTGGTTTGTAGGTCTTTTGTGGATAATTTTTGCATTTGTGTTTATCAAGGAGATTGGCCTGTAATTTTCTTTCTTTTTTTTTTTTTTTTTCACATCTTTGGCTTTGGTATCAGAATAGCAAAAGCTTCACTCAAAGAGTTTGATAATGTCTTCTTCTTTTCTATTATATGGAATAGTTTGAGAAGCATTATTAGTTCTTCTTTAAAGGGCCAGTAGAATTCACTAGTGTAAACATCTAGTCTGGGCTTGTTTCAATTGGGAGATTTAAATTATTGCTTCAGTTTCTCTTCTTGTTATAGATGCATTTATTTATCTCGTTCTGATCATTTCCTTTAGATTTTCCAGTTTGGGGAATATGGATTTTAAAGTTTCTCCTAATGTTTTTCTGAATGTTGTTGGTATCTGTTGTTGCTCTTTTTCCATCTTTATTTTGTAATCTGGATGTTCTCTCTCTCTCTCTCTCTCTGTGTGTGTGTGTGTGTGTGTGTGTGTTACTATGGCTGAGGGTTTCAGTCTCATTTATCTTTTCAGAGAGCCAACTCTTTCTTTCATTGACTCTTTGTGTTGCTTTTTATTCTTGTTTCTGCTCTGGTCTGAATTTCTTTCCATCTGCTGGGCTGAGGTTTGGCGTGTTCTTCTCCTTACAGGATTCTAAGGCTTCCCATTAGGCTGTCCTTCTGATGCCTCCCTGGTTCATTGGACACGCAGACCCTCCTGCTAGGACAGCGTTCACTGTCCCTGTGGGTTTTAGCATGTTGCCTTTTCATTTTCACTTGGTTGTAAAAAAAAAAAAATTAATTCCTTCTTGATTGCTTAATCTCCACGAGTCTGTCTATGGTTTAGTGTATCTTTTGCTATTAACTTGTAGAATGAGTGCATTGTGACCAGATAGAATTTAAGTCTTGTTTGAAGTTTCCTGTTATTTGCTGAGACTTGTTTTAGGTCCTAGTACATGATCCATTTTAGAGAAAGTCTCATGAAATGCAAAAGCCAGACATTCTGCATTGTTTGCATGGAATGTTTTATAGATGTCCATTGAGTTCATTTGCTCCATGATATAATTTAATTTGTATATTTCTCTGTCTATTTGGAGAGAATTATTTGTTTAACTTTATTTTTACTTATTAGTAATGTGTGTATGTATACATATATGATGTGTGTGGATATATGCATGCCATGACATGAGTGAAGGCTAGAAGACAATTTTGTGGAATCACTTCTCCCCCTTCCACCTATTCCTGGAACCACCCTTGGTTCCAGGCATCAAAGTCAGGTTGCTCAGCTTGTACAGCAAGGACCTTTACCTGCACAACCATCTTTCTGTTTCTTTTGTATTGAAGAAAGATCCCAATTGCTGAGCATAGGGTATTGAAGTTACCTAGTGCTGTGTGCTTGGCTTAATTGATGACTTTACATCAAATGGTATTTGTTTTATGAGGTTGAATGTACCCGTGTTTGGAGCATATGTTTAGAACTGTAATGCCCTCTTGGTAAGTTGTTCTTTTAATCAGTATTAAGTGGCATTCTTCTTCTCTCACTGGTTTTCATTTTAATTCTGTTCTGTCAGATATTAGAACAGCGACACCTAGGTGTTCCCGAGATCCATTTGCTTCTAATACCTTTTTCCATCCTTTCATCCTAAAGTAATGTCTATTTCTTGGAGTCAACAAATAGATGGTTCCTGTTTTGTTTTGTTTTTAATCCAATCTACTAGTCTGTGTCTTTTAATAGGCAAGTGGAGACAATAACTCTTCTGAGTTTATTATGGAAAGGAATATATTGCTTCCTGTAACTTTGTTGATTTTATAGTGTCTGTCTTCCTCTTCCGCTCCTGCTTAACAATATTCTAGAGTGGTTTATTCCTTCCTGTGGCCTCCTGGATGGGTTATCTTTTATCTCTCTTCAGCCCAAAGGATGCCTTCAAATGCCTTCTAGTTTTGTGGCCATAAATACTCTCAGCCTATTTTTATGATGGAGAATGTTTGGTTTTCCTCCAATTATGACAGTTTTGCTGAGTACAGTAGTCTGGGTTGTCAGTATCTTTCAGACTTGAAATACATCTTCCTGTGCCTTTGTGGATTTTAAACTTTTAATCTGTCATTATTCTCTTGGGTTTGCCTTTATATGTGACTTAGTATTTCTCTCTTGCCGTTTTCAATGTTTTCTTCTGAATGTTTAATATTTTAATTATAAAATAATGAGTGGAGGTGTTGTTGTTATTTTTACTCTTTTTTGTGGGAGGAGCCGCCACCCAGCTCCCAATTAAATCACACACGGAGGCTTATTCTTAATTATGAATGCCTGGCCTTAGCTTGGCTTGTTTCTTGCCAGCTTTTTAAAAATATCTTTTATTTAAAAAATGTTTTCTTTTCTTTTACATACCAATCCCTGTTGCCCCTCCTTCCTCTTTTCCCACTCCCCACCACCTATCTTCCCACCTCCATCCCCTCCTCATAGAGAGTAAGGCCTCCCTTGGGTAGTCAACACAGGCTCTTGCCAGCTTTTCTTAAATTATTCCATCTATCTTTTGCCTCTGGGCTTTTCCCCTTCTCTTACTTCTGCAAATCTTACTCTTACTCCATGGCTCGCTGTGCAGCTCGGTGGCTGGCCCTGGAGTCCTCCTCCTTCTCTCCCTTCTAGCTCCTTTTAATCTTCCATCTCCTTTTTTCCCCTCCTCCCAGATTTCTCCTTCTATATATTCTCCCTGCCTGCCAGCCCCTCCTATCCTTTCTCCTGCCTTGCTATTGGCCAGTTCTTTATTAGACCATCAGGTGTTTTACACGGGCACAGTAACACAGCTTCACAGAGTTAAATAAATGCAACATAAGCAAAAAGTAACACACCTTAAAATAACATTCTACTACATGGAGGTTTCGTTCTGGTTTGGTTCTGTTCTATTTGGTGTCCTAAATATCTCTTATATCTGTTGACAGCTATTGTGGTTAGTTCTAATTGTCAGCTTGACACAACCTGGAATCGGCTGGTAAGAGAGTCTCAGTGAGGAGCTCCCTAGGTCAGCTGGGGGGATGGGACTGTCTGTGTGGAATTGTCTTGATTGATTTCATTGCTATGGGAAGCTGCAGCCTGGACGTGATTGGCACCATTCCCAGACTGATGTCCTACACTGGATAAGAGTAGAGAAGGTTAGCTGAGCACCAAGCATGCAAGAATTCATTTCTCTCTGCTCTTGACTGCAAGTGTGATGTGACATCTCAGCCCCCTGCTGCTCTGGCTTCCCCAAGTAATGGACTGTACCCTAGAAGTGTGATGAAACAACCCTCTCCTCCCTGTTACTTTTGATCAGGGTATTTATCAAAGCAACAGATGGGAAACTATGACAGAGAGTATCTCTTTTCCTAACTCTAGTGGTTTGAATGACACATCCCCCAGAGGTCCCCAGTTGGTGGCTCTGTGTAGAGAGGTTGAGAGGGTGCGCCATAATAGACCCTACTTTCTAAAATCATAAGCTACAAGAAAACTTTCCTTCCATAAGTTGTCTCTTGCTGGGTACTTGGTCACAGCAGTAAGAAAAGTAACTACTACCAAATGAAGGATATGAACACACATACCTCAGAGGAAATGCAAATGACTCAAGACAGCAGTCAGAAAAAACAACCATAGCACAACATATCATGTGTCATTCCCCCCAACACAGAAATTATAGTAATAAGAAGCCAAAATTGTACAGGGCACATATCTTCGTGTTAGAGCACTTGCCAAGCATATACACAGCCCTTGGTTCAACCTCCAGGACTACAAGAAAAAGAAAAACAAGCTAAAATTTGAAATGTAGAGAATTTATGAAACTGAGAGTTGTGGAGGACCCTAATGAGAGAAAAAGCTTTTCAGCCTTCTAATAGAGAAGGCTAGTAGTATCTATTAACATTTTTAACTTGATGTATATTGTAATTCATGAGTGCCACTTTTAGAAACATATTTCAGGCTAATAAGATGATTCGGTGGTTAAAGGCCATTGCCCCTACCAAGTCTGGTGGCTTGGAGTTTGACTCATGGGATCTACATGGTGGAAGGAAAGAAACACCCAATACAAGTTGTCCTCTGACTTTCACATGTTTGCTGTGGCATGCGCAATCTCGTGCAAGCACACACACACACACACACACACACACACATGCACACACGCACGCACACACATGCACACACACACATGCACACACACACGCATATGTATAAATAAATATAATGAAAAATTCAAAAAAATATATTACAGATGAAGTACATGTGATGATAAAGCAAGAGAGGGGAGAGGGGCTTAGAGGAGATTAGTTGGGGCAAGAGGGAACTAGCTGGAAAGGGGGAGAGGCACAGAAGAGATGCAGGCAAGAGAATGATTGAGGATAAAGGTTAATGACACATGTAGGTAATACAGGCTTTTAATCCCAGCACTCAGGAGGCAGAGGCAGATGGAACTTTGAGTTCAAGGCCAACCTGGTCTACAGAGCAAGTTCCAGGACAGCCAGGGCTATGCAAAGAAATGCTGTCTCAAAAAAGAAAGCTATGATGAAATTCATTACTTTGTGTGCTAACTTAAAATACAATTTTAAAAGAATAAAAAAATAAAAGAAATATATTACAGAGAAATCTAACATGTGTAGAAAGTGGTTTTACTTCATGTTCTGCACTCAAATCTTGGCCTACCCAGCATACCCTTCCCTTCCAGCCTCCTACTGTTTGGGTTTCTTGTCCACCTATGTCCCTTTAGATTTCTTAGACTTCTTTTCCTTCCTCTAGACCACCCTGCAAGCTCTCCATGGTTCACCATTACTCCCATCAGCAGACTTGTCAGTTACTACAGCCAAGATGATGGCAGCCACTGCCCAGAGGATGCCTTAGCACCTGTCTCACTAGAAGGCACAGTCCCCTGCCTCTGCTGGCTGTCACCACCACTCAGCGATGCTGTCTCTGAGCAGATGTCTATCTTTTCCTGCTCTAATTATTCCAAGCCTACCATTTCCTCCCTTGTTCTTGGTACATGATTCTATCATTCCTTTCACTGAGAAGATCAGTTCACTAGGCAAGAAGAGTATACGGTCTTCTTCCTGCAGTGGGAAAATGGGTACTTCTCCTACATGGTTCTCTTCCTCAGTTGACTGCTGGGACCCAAGTTATTTCAATGCCTCAGAGGTCGAGGCATGAAACATTCATCCTCCTGCACGCACTTTTAATCTCCTCCTTTTAACTGATTTTTTCACCTCCAGTGGTGAATGTGTGTTGTCCTTTCTTATCCACATTTGACCTCACTTGTGACTACTTAGATAGTATCTCCTTCCTTCCTGTCGCCTGCTATTTCATGAGCTGTTTCCACTTACTTACCTCCCTTTCCTCTGCCAGCTCACTGAAATGGCACCTCTGTCACCATCGCACCAATAAAGAATAAGGAGCAATGGCCTCCCTATTGTCAAATTCACCGAGTTCTCTTTCATTAATCTACTGTACAGCTCGTTAACACTTCAGACTAACAGTTTCTCTTGGCTCTTTGAAAAATCACTCCTTCCTTGGCTTCCTAGACTTGACTTCAATACTCTCCTGTGTGCCAGAACTAAAGTTTTTTCTCCTCCTCTCCACTTCTTTACCTCAGTACTTAACGTGGAAACAAAGACCTCTTCATCATCAGAGCATTTTCTCTCCTCCTCTCCATTTCTTTCCCCATCTCAGTACTAACAGGAAACAATGACTTGGTCATCATCCAAGCTTTGTTCTCAGAGGGATGACTACCAGCTCAGAATATGTGGTGCATGTTCTGATGCAAAAGACCTGGAGCATCTATGAAAACTCACCACTGCCCTTCAAGTGCAGAGCAGGAGTGAAAGGCAGGTGAACTTGGGGAGTCTATGTTTTACGTTTCCTTTGCCTTCTGAGAGTATAAACAGGCACTTGATTCACAGTGCCAGGAAGTTTAAGTTGGTAGGACACTTGGAAGACTATAACCAAACTTCAAGTACATATTCTCTGATATATTCATATGAAAGATAAAAAAATTAAAGGATATTTACCTAAAATCAACAAGAAAGAGTATAGAGCCTAAAACAGCTAAAAGATTTTAAAGAAAGTGATAGAAGACCTGATTTCAAGATTGCTAAAGCTACTATGAGTAAGTTGTAAAAGGAGCAATCATAAATAACCGAGACAATAATGGAAGACAGAAATTGACGTGTGTGTGTGTGTGTGTGTGTGTGTGTGTGTATTCATTGATTTTGAATAAAGGCACTAAGTCACCAAAAAAAAGAGTAATTACTTCAACAAATGCTGCTGAGGGGCTGAGGAGATGGCTCATTTGGTAAAATGTCTGATGTACAAGCATGAGTTCATCCCTAGCACCCACAGGAAAAGCCAGCACAGTAGTGCATGCCTGTAACTCCAGCAACAGAGGGAGGTGGGCAGAGACAGTAAGATCTCTGAATCTCATTGGCCAGACAGCCTAGCGAACTGATGAACTGCACATTCAATGAGAGACTCTTGAAAAGAAAGATGAAGAACAATCAAGAAACAAAGCCTAATGCCTCCCTCTGGCCACCACACACATACACACACAGGTACATGTGCAACCATGTGCACACGTGTACATCCCCACTGTCTTAGGTACTTTTATACTGCCTGATAAAACATCATGACCAAGGCAACTCTGACAAGAAAGCACTGCCAGGTGAGGTAAAGCACGCCTTTAATCCCAGCACTTGGGAGACAAAGACAGGTATATTTTCGGGAGTTTGAGAGCAGCCTAGTCTACATAGTGAGTTCCAGGATAGTCAGGGCTACACAGAGAGACCTTGACTCAAAAAAATATTTATTTATTTATTTATTTATTTATTTATTTATTTATTTGTTTATTTATAAAAAAGAAAGTATTTAATTTGGGGCTTATAGTTTCAAAGGGTTAGAGTTCGTGACCGTGATGACAGGGAGCATGGCAGCAGACAGATATGATGCTGCAGCAGTAGCTGAGACATCACATCTTAAGACTCAACCATGAGGCAGAAAGAGCTACCTGAGAATGGCATGAACTTCTGAATTCTCAAAGCCCACCCCTACCCACACACACACACACCCCTGTGACACACCTCATCCAATAAGACCACACCTCCTAATTCTTCCCAAATAATTCCACAAACTGGAGTCCAACTAGTCAAATATATGACCCCATGGGGACTATTCTTATTCAAATTACCACACCTACACAAACAGGTAGATATATCATATACACAGGACAACACATGCAAAATAAAATGGTGCTAAAATAATTGGGCATTTCTAAGAAAAAACCTGAGCATGACCTTTGAATCGTGACTCTACCCAGTTCTGGGATTACAGGTGTGCACTATCACACTTGGTTCCATAACAACTTTATTTTCAAACTGGAAGCAACCTAAAGGACCATAAATACATGGAAGAATACACAAATTATAATAAATCCGTATAAGGAAATATTAGCACAGAAAAATAAAGTACAAAAATAAATGTACAATATGGATGAATGTCAACTGTGTTAAGTAAAGGAAGGGGGGAATGAACATTGTATAACTCTTTAAAATTCTATATACTATAGCTTTAAATGATGCAGTCTAGCCAGGCCTGGTGGCACTGCCTGCTGTCTAAGTACTCAGAAGGCTGAGACAGGAAGATCACGAGTTCAAGGCGAGTCTGATCCACATCATGAGACCCTGTCCCCACAAAAGACGCAATCTAAAACTATAGTGCCAAATAAAGCTTGTTGAGATTTAGTAGGGGAGATGGAAGGGAGGGGAAGAGAACGGTAAAAAGTCATGAGGAACATTTCTGACCACAGTGGGTTTCCCTCTTGGTGACAGGAAAGACAAAGAAGCGTGGCCGAGACACACAAGAGTGAGACATGTGGCGGCGGCGGCGGGCAAGGAGGGCGTGGGAGTTATCCCCAAAGCAATGGCTCCTCAAATAAAGGTAATGTGGGGAATTTATTCAGGGAGCCAGCCACACATGCTCATTTCTGAGCATGCTCAGTTGCAAGGTTAAGGAATACATTCCTGAGCATGCTCAGGTTAAGGTCATAATTTTAGAAGGAAGATAGTAAACACACTTTTTAGCATACTTAGCTCAGAGGGGTTTTCAGGTTTGAGTGTTTGTTCTCTGGTTTGGTTTTAGTTTTTTGTTTATTTTGTCTATTTTAGCAGTCCAAGGGATTGAACCTGGGTCTTCTCACATGCCAGGCAGTGCTGTGCCACTGAGCTACAGTCACAGCATTCTTTCTACTTTTTATATTGAGACAAAGTCTAAGGTGCACAGACTGACCTGGAACTCACTTTATTCTTCTTGAACTTTCAATCCCCTTGTCTCAGCCTCTCAAGTAGCTGGGATTTCAGGTCGGCACCACCAGCCCTGGTGTTCAAACTGGTTTTAAAGGGTAGAAGTGACTAAAAGTGACTGTCACAGTAATTAATGCAAGTAAACAGCAGTGGAGGCAGCACAGTTCAACCCGAAGGGAGGAGCCGCGAATGGTAATCTCTTTTGTTAACAGAGGCGGGAAAATCAGCCAATGGAGTGAACAAGGAGACAGAGAGAAGAAATTGATACGTTCTTTTGTTACCAAAGAGCTAGAGCAGTGGTTCTCAGCCTTCCTCATGCTGCGACCCTTGTTCCTCATGTTGTGGTGACCCCCCAACCATAAAGTTATTTTGTTGCTACTTCGTAACTATATTTGCTACTGTTGTGAATCATAATGTCAATATCTGCTATGGCACCCCAATGGAGTCACAAGCCACAGGCTGGGAACCACTGAACTAGCCGCACCGCAGCCTGTAGGTGAGGTCAGGGACACTTCTCTTGCAGCATCTTCCCAGACCACAAACCAAAACCCAGAAGAAAGGTAAAGGGGTGATTTAATGAAACCAGAGCTGCAGAAAGCAGGAGGCTTGCCAGACAAGCCAGGAGAAGAAAAACCGGTGCCTGAGGTTGGTCCATTGAGACATTTTTTTGAATGAAAACTGCATTCTGCCCACGATGGCTTGAACCTTGAATGAAACACGCACACACTCTGCTTCTTCAGGCCAACAGAGAAGGAAGATTAACCTCCTTCTATTACTACGGCTTTAACTTTGAGGTCTGCCCTGTGTGGCTCAAAACTCAGGATGGGCGCAGAGACAGGAGCTAGCTAACTGCTTTAGTACCAGGAATTTATCTTTCAACATCTCTTAGCTTTGGCCCAGGAAGGAGTAGCTAATTATATTTGCTGTCATCAGTTTATCCTTTAGATTGTGGCTAGTATCTGGGCTGCACTTTCCCCAAGGTCCATGATTTGGGGCAGGGGGGGGGGTTGTTTGTTTGTTTGTTTGTTTGAGACAGGATTTCTCTGTGTACCTTTGGAGGCTGTCCTGGAACTCGACCAGACTGGCCTCAAATTCACAGAGATCTGCCTGCTTCTGCCTCCTAAGAACTGGGATTAAAGGTGTGCGCCACCACCACCCAGCCCAAGGTCCATGTCTAATTCATCAGTGACAAGCAGATTGAGGATCACTTGCTGAAATGCCAGTGTTTGTTCTTCTCTGTCTGTGATACTGAGGGCAGAAACCAGGGCCTGGTGCATGCTAGACGAACACCATTCCACCACTGCCCTGTGTTTGAAAGGGTTACACTGTCCCTTTGAGAATCTGCCTCTTCTCCCAGTCCCCTAACTCTTTGCCAGTTCCGGCACTCCAGTCTGAAATCTAAACAGCAGCATGGAGGGTAGGGCCATTTCCCAAGAAGAGAAAACTCAGGAATAGGGTTATGTAGAAATATTCAAATGGGTTTTAAAAACTGATGGGGAGGGCTGGAGAGACGGCTCAGAGGTTAAGAGCACTGACTGCTCTTCCAGAGGTCCTGAGTTCAATTCCCAGCAACCACGTGGTGGCTCACAACCATCTGTAATGAGATCTGGCGCCCTCTGTATACATAATAAATAAATAAATCTTTAAAAAAAAAAAAAAACAAAACAACTGATGGGGAATCAGAGGCAAACTAGAGATATGCCATTAAGAAGACAACGGACACACCATATGCTGGAGGCTGTGAAGCAGCCAAGAGGATGGGTTAATCGCACACAGCTTGGGTGGACAGGTCTCAGAGACATAGCTCTACAGAAAACAGTAAGCAGTGAGGTGTGTCTTGAAAAGCATGGAGTTACATTTGAAAGAAAGACCAGGCCTGTCCACTTCCTAAAGATGGGAGCAGACAGAAAGAACACCCCTCAGGGGAAAGGTGAACAGCAGTGGCGTCAGTGAGAAGCAGAAACCAACATCAGAATAAAGATGCTGACACACACTGGGGACTTTCATGCTGCTAATCTCTGTTCTCAGGCTCTAAAAATTGTTTATTAAAGTAGAAGAAAATAATAAAAACACAGAGACAGAAGCCTCAATTCCTGCTACTGTCTAAAGAATATACAATTGTATTTCCATTTTAACTATTGTCTGAGATACCCTCTACAGCGGTTTCTCCCTCTCTTGGTTATCTTAATCTTATTAGTAGTCTGGTAGTGTCTTAAGTAAATGTCTTATTCCAACCTGGAGAGAATGCCCAACAGTAGAGACGTGTCACCAAGCCTGGCTCCGTCCCCGGAACCCACATGGCGGAAGGAGCAAGCAGGTCAACAAATTGTCCTCACTTCCACACACACTGAGCCACATGTGCAAACACAAACTAAATAAATTAAAATTCAGTGTAAATAAATGAGCACCATACCCTGCTGGAAATGAGCGATTTCTATACTAACACTTCCGGGGGACAACAAAGTGAAAGATGACACTCAGCACTGGTAACCGTGAGAAATCCTTACACAGCAACTGAACTCTTCACAAAGGAAACTGTGCACATCCTGCCTGCTGTCCCCCTTCTTCTATCTTTGAATAAATAACTGCACCGGCATACCTGCCAGCAGTCAAGCCAGGGTCCAAACGGAGCCATCATCATTATGCCAACCAAGTGGGAGAAAATCCGAGCACCCTCATGAGTTATGAGTGTCCTCATCCAGGAGCAAAGCTGAGAGATCGTAGGAGGATGGGCACGTGTCTCCCCCACTTCCTTCTATGAACATAAAATCCAAATTAAATCAGCTGTTGCCTTTGGGGGTGTTAGTTTCTTACTACTCACTTGGATGGGCTAGAAGGGCCAGAACACACTTTTTCTAGCCTTTAATCCCTCTAACTCCTGGCCTAACAGCAACAACTAGAATAAATATTTTTAACTTCTCGTTTTGTTCACCAGCTTGTTCACTTAATATTTGCCGAGCATAGGTACAATCTTAGGTGCTGAAATAGAGAGGTAGAAGGGTGGACTAGGAAAACATATATGGCAACCCATAAATATTCGTCAAAAGACCAAGATGTGCTTCAGTCTTGTGGTGTACAGCCTCAAGCGTCCCTTCTCTCCTCACCTGTGTCCAAACTCTCCCAAGAAGAAATAATGAAGTCTTCTTCTGACTTTGGAGACATCAGGGCAGGGCTCAACCATACAAACTACTTCTGTAAAGTTTTCTCTATAAAAAACCCTCTATCAGATTAACGACTATCACTGCGTTAACACACAAAGCACACAGTCACCACATAGAACAGAAACTGTCGCACACTGGCTTCTTCAACCACACTCAGGCAAACTTATCTGAAAAAGCAGATTAGGCGCAGGTCATCTGTAAGTGTGAAGAGCTGGGCAGCAGAGAGCAGCACGCTGACCTCATCCACTTTCCACGCCTTGCAGTCATGTCCTCTCGCAGCAAGCAGTATTTTAGAATAACTTCACACACCAAGAGCCACGGGTAGGACAGAATGCACAAAGACAGAACGCACATTATCTCACATACTCTGTACACAGAAAAGGACCTCACCAAAATACTACATGCACCCGTTTCTTCAGATTAAATCAGAGTATAAAACAGAAATGTAGCAGAACGGTATTTTTTCATTTTAATTGTGACTTATTTGATTTTGATTTTTAAATGATACATAACAATTGTGCACATTTGTGGGGTACAGCACGATATTTCAGTGTAGGTATAAAATGTCAGTGATCCAGTCAGAGTGGTCAGTACCTCTATCCTCTCAGGCATTTGGAAACAACCATAGTCCTTTCATCTAGCTATTTTGAAATTCACAATAAATTGGTAGCCATACAATAATTACTGATCATTATTGTCCCCCCCACCGAGCTACAGAGCACTCCAGGCAAACTATTAACCCACCTGGACCGTTCCATTACTCTCCCGGACTCTGTAATTCTTGCACTTCTCCCTACAACTACAGCACAAACTTGTTTAGCTTCCAAGCATGAGTGAGAACTTGAGGTGTGTGTTTTTCTTTCCAGTTGATCTCCATGTAACGTGTGAACATGGCAGAGTTTCATCCTTCTTTGTGGATAAATAGTTTTCCACATATTATTGACAGAGATGGCAGAGGCGGGGATGAGGGAGCCAGCGTGAGTTTCTACAGCCATTAAAACAAACTTTATCTATTTCATTTGCCCAGATCTAGACTTTAAATGGCTAGCATAATGCTTACTTAAAGAGTCACCAAGAAAGCCCAGCAGGAAAACGTCAACCCCCAGGAGGCTAAGCTAATCCTCTGTCTGAAGACATATCATAGCAGGGTTGGTGTTTGTGAAGCATACACTTGAGAACAAAGATTTCCCGGGCCAGTTCCCTCTTGTTAAAGACATGTGGCAGGGCCAAGGCCCAGGACATGGTGGCATCCGTCAGCGTATGGTCTTCTTACAGATCCACTGCAAAGATGCTTCACAACTAGACGCTTGAAGGCCAGCTCTGCTGATGGCACCACATTTCTGTATCAAGCTGTTATAAACAATCCTGTAAGACATCAGAGGTGTCTGTCATTTTTGGTAATGTGCACAGTTGAGGCTTGAAAGTCGTGAGAGAAAAAAAGTCGAATCTGTCCCCTTCTCAGACCCCTCAGGTCCCAAAGCAGCAGGAGAATAAACGGCTTTCCCCGCCCCTTGAAAATGTCACCTCATGTTTGACCTTCCTAGGATCACCACTGTCCATTCCTGTCTTTGTTCTTGATGTCTCTCCTTTTCGCTCCCTGCTGTCTGTCGTGTTTTCCTTCTGCTTCCTAAGCCCCAGGTTGTCCCTTCCCCCCCTTTCTCACTGCTCTCACTCCTCCAAGACTTTACCGCAAGCTTAGACCTGGGCCACCTTCCCACTTCCAGCCTTCATTGTTCCTCAAGCCGATCCAGTAGAAGTCTGTGCCCAAGAGCTCTCGGAAAGGGATCTGAAAGAGAGAGAGATTGAAGATGGTGAATAAGGACGACAAAGATGCAGAGCACCAGAGACCCCTTGAGGGAATCACATAATCATCCTTATACTCTCTCTGAACTGAGTGAGGACCGGATGCTTATGGACCCCAAAATTCATATGTTGAAACCCTAACTTCCAGTGTGATGGTATCTGAGTTAATTAGGCTTCCGTGAGGTCCTAAGGATGGTGTTCCCATGACAGGATTCTGTGGCCTTAAAACAAGAAGAGACCAGAGCTTAGGTTCTCTCTAAAGCCAAGGAGAGACACCCGTGGATGAGCTGAAAGGGGTTCTCAGCAGGAACTGCCTTGACTTCTGGAGCCATCCTGGTTTCCAAAGCATCTGGGGTTTAAGCCATCCTCTCTAGGATTTTATTACAATGACCGGAGCTGAGACAATCACTCCAGATAACTAATCCCTCTTTTAGCTTCCGGTTTTAGTGGGGTTCTGAGTTCTAACAGAAATCTGTCTATTGCAAAGAACCGCTTCACAGCCCTGACCTTTAGTTTACAAGCCCATTCTTACAGTGTAACAGATAAGACATTGCCACAGTTCTGCCTTCCATTGCGACTTCCTTTCTGATTAGATGGAGCCTGATAGGCATTCAACAGAAAGCAGCTCAACCCTCTTCGGAAGCACTCATCCTGCTCTTCCAATACACCACCTACAACTAAACTCAAAGCAATATGCCTGTGTGTCCTCCTACTAGACTCCCATTTTTCAAATCCTTCATCTTGTATTTGACAAGGGGGCAGGAGAACAGTAAGGCAATGGGCCTTAAGATAGAATCAAACTAAGTACCCCCGCATGTGTGCTGTGCTCTGTGTGGTAGACCAAGATAAACCTCGCTTTGCTCTGTACAGTGGAACAATCAAATGAAGATGTTTATGCCCTGAGGGAACTGCCCAATGCATTAAAGAGAACAAAGAATAAATCCAAGAAGATTAATCTTGTTGTAAGGTTGAGCATTCACATAATGAATAATTGCATTTTCAATGTTTTCCAGTGACAGCTTAATTAATTGAATTTGGGTTGAATTACTTGAATGACCTTTTTATGGGATTTTAGATTAGCATTGGTTGAACAGTTTCCTTGGAGAAAATAGTCTTTTATTAGGAATCAAGAAAGCCCAGTGAAATTCCAACTCTGTTCTTATCATGACGCTCCTAAATGTCCCTTCGGTTGTCATTTCTGCTCTATTCCTGCCACATAGTGGCTGAAGGGAAGGGACGTGTGGGCCCTGCTGGTGACAGTCTTCACCTGACTGCAACCCCACCAGCAAGAAGAAAGGGCTCTGCTCTAAGTCAATGAAGAAGCAGCTCTCTCTGCATGCCCAGGGATGGCAGACCCCTGAAAACCCCCTGTGTTGTTTACTCAGCCCGGAATCTCCTCTGTTTTCTCTTCGCTGGGTTTCAGCTTTTAAAAACCGAACATCTTCATTACACACACAAAGGCTTGCAAGATCTGGGCCCTGCCAACCACTTATCCACCAACTTCCAGCCCCAGGCCAAGAACATTCTTGCCTGAGGTCTTTGTACCACAGCGTTTCCTCCTCCCTGTAACACCCTTCCCTAGATTTTCACATGGCTGTCACCGTGCAGGCCTCCGTCCAGCTTCCGAGAGGTCCATGTAAAACACTGACTGTGGGCATGAGTTCGCATATTTGTTCATAGCTTTGTGTCTTCTGACTAAATATAATCACGGTAATGGCAAGAACTCTTGCTTACAATCTGCCCAACACCTTGAGGAAATATAGGAAACTCTATCCAGTAAGTATTTCTGGAGCAGTAGGCTGTGGAGTCAGATATCATGCTAGGAAAGGCAAAAGCCTCCTAAACTTGAATCTCTGCTCCTTTTGCCTGGACTGAGTCCTAAATACGCATGCGCATGCTGGGTAGCAAGGCCAAACAAAGGAGAGGGACTGGGAACACTCCAGGGTTCCGGGGTGGCTTGGGCCTTCATGCATTTCTAAGCTCACTTACTAAAAAGATGGCTTGAATTAAAAGAGAAAAGTGTGTTGTCGGCTTTCTCCCTGGCTCTCCAAGATAACCTTTCATTTCTTGGGCTGGGGCTGGGTTTGATGGTAAAGCGAATATCCAGTACATACAGGGCTCTGGACCAGTCTCCCTCAACATAAGAGAGAAGGAAAATATTCATTGCATTTTCTCATTAGCTCCAAAGGAGGAAGCGGACTAATAAGGCAGGGGAGAGGGGAGGCCTCGGGCAAGGTGGTAATGAGCACGTCCTTTAACTCCCTGCTTGGGCTGGTTGAGTATGTGATGCTAAGCCACTTGACCGGCCCTTTCTCCTCAAGATGAACCCAGATGTTCAAAATTTTCACAATATCACTCGTACTTGAAGGGCATCCCATGTGGAAAACGCCTTCAAACACAGATAAAATTATTTTTCTGAGCCGGGCGGTGGTGGCACATGCCTTTAATCCCAGCACTCGGGAGGCAGAGCCAGGCAGATCTCTGTGAGTTTGAGGTCAGCCTGGGCTACAGAGCGAGTTCCAGGAAAGGCGCAAAGCTACACAGAGAAACCCTGTCTCGAATATATATATATATTTCTGTTTTCTAATTGGTTCATTGGATTGTGTGGACACGTGTACATGTGTCTGACTGAAGAAACATCGTAAAACTATACCCAAGGGTGTTATTCAAGACTCTTATCCCACAAAGAGAGTGTGAAATAGAACACTTGGGTGAGAGAGTGTGAAATAGAACACTTGGGTGTTATGGTGCTTCTGGAACAATTAATGTTTGCTTGAAAGAAAAAAAAAAATGCAAAAACTAAAAATAAGAAACAAAAATGTTTGTTATTTCTAAATTTTAATTAAAAATTTAAACCAAATGCATATTTTTTTTTTCCTTTTCTTCTATTTCTAAGGTCAATGTTTAATCTTTAAACCAGGCTTGGTGGCACATCCCTTTAATCCCAGCACTCAGAAGGCAAAGGCAGGTAGATCTCTGTGAGTCAAAGGAAGCCTGGTCTACAGAGTGAGTTCCAGGACAGCCAGAGCTACACAAAGAAACCCTGTCTCAAAACCAACCAAACAAAAACCATATATATTGCATATACAATCTATTCTATACTATATGCAAATATATGTACATATACACACAACTATAGGTAATATTTTTAATTAAAATGAAACTATCTTTAAGGCACAAAAGTACATTTCTTAAGTTTCCAAATTAATATGATGCATGGAATGCATCTGAGCTATTTTAATACATACTGAGGAAAGCCAGTCACACAAGAGAACTATTAAATTGTCAGATGTTTTGATGGATCAACACAGTTTTAATGACTAAAACATAACCAAGCTGCCCAAAGAAAAACAATGGATGTGAATATAATCATAGCTCATAATAATTAAACATAGGTAGAACTGTATCTTAAGAATTTGAAAAGATTTAAACAATATTAGAATAAATCCAAATATTAAATAATCTCTAAAAATAAAATATTTCACAAATTTTAGCAATTACCTAAAATAATTTAGCACTAGATGGAAGAAAAAATGAAATAGCGTTATCTGCTAACAGCACAATGTCAAACATAGGGCATCAACAAACTGCTAGAAACACAGGATACATGTTTTTAAACAGAGTGTCTCCTGTTTTCAAAAACACAAGAAAAGAATTTTCATATGCAGTGCTTAAAGCAATGCATATAAGTATTAACTTGAAAAACATTAAGTTTCCCTGGGTTCTTAAAACAACAGATTTGCTGCTTTAGGGGAGCCTTAAATAAACCCAAAAGAACATTGAGTGGTAAAGAAAAAAAAACAAAAAACAAAAAACCATGATTCGAAAATAATTGTAACCAGGCTCAGGACATGGCTGAAAAGAAAAGAAATTAACTAAGTTGGTTTTGGTTTTGGTTTTAAATAATAACCATATAGCCTCAGTTTGTAGCAAGTTAATTCTGAGTTAATTTTACCCCAAGGGAATGCCAGTTTAAAACGTTTAAATTATTTACTTATTTATGTTTGGGGAAGTGGGGCAAGCCACTGCACGCACGTGTGGAGGTCAGAGGACAGCTGGACTCAGTCCCGTCCCTCTATGGCATGGGTTCCAGGGATCGAACTCAGGTTGTCAGGTTTGGTGGCACGCATCTTTACTCACGGAACGAACCATCAGGCTGTTGTGAAAGTTTTCGGTCTTAATAGGCTTGTACAGCTGCAGAGTCTCACTCTGTAGCCCAGGGTGGCCCAGAGCACATGCTGCTCCTGCTTCAGCCTACTGAGTGGTGGAATTACAGCACGTGCCACCAGGCCCGGGGTTTTGTTCTTAAATGTGGTCTTTTGGTAGATTTCCGGACCATGCATGAAGCTGGGAATATTGCTCATACTGTAATATAGTAAGCAAGGCTTGCCTGGAGAGCAGTGGGGGAGCGCACTCTACCAACCTACCGTTTTGTTATGGAATTTGACAAAAGGTGGAGAAAGAAAAAAAAGAACCAAGTAAGAATCCATGAGAATGTGGAAAGAAACTTATCAGTAGCTGTTACTAAATCCATGAGGGGCACCGGACACCCTCCAATGCTAACTGGAACCCAGGGCTCTGGGGTTAAGAGGAAGCAGTCTCTTTTGGAAATGGAGCTGACTTAACTCTAGTGAGTGTTCTCCACAGTGGGTACAGGATCCAGAAAACATAAGGAAAGAAAGACAAAATCCCTCTAGAACCCCCTCCTCCTCTGGGCAGGAAGACAGAGACAGCGCCATCTCTCAGACACCCCGCATCTTAGCCCTTCCCAAACTCTTTAGCGCATGGTGTAATTTATGTTGCTACGGCCGCTAATTCTCTGTGGCCAGTTCTCAACTGTCTTGTGTTGTGACTCACTTATGCTGTGTCTGTAGCTGGGGAGGCAAACTTTTCGAGCTAATTACTCACTTTTGCTATTGACTTCAGTCAGATCCTCAAAACAGCTATAGAAAACGGAAACCAGTTGCTACGAAGGTTCCCGAAAACAAGGCTATTCTTCCCCTATGTGGTGAAAAGATTTCAGTGTATCTCCTTCCACTTTGGCTTAGAGAAGGGGTGAAGGAAAAGCAAATCTCTGAAGAATGGTTTGGAGTTCAGATCCTTTCAGGATTTCAAGAGTATGAGTGTAGTGGACTCCTTTAATCCCAGTAGCTTAACCTGAGAAGAAGGCTGTGTCCAGAAAATCATGAATTTGAAATCAGCCTGGGCTACAAAATCCCTACCTCTCAATTAGTAATTAACTATTCTCTGTGATTTGATTTTATTCCCCCAAATTAAAGCAAACAGTAATATCAGAACAAAACAAAAAAAAATCAAGAAGTTAACAGAAAAAAACAAACTAAGGTTTCTTACTTTCTTTTTCTATGTAATTGTAACAGGGTCTGGTCAAGTTTACGCCAGGATATCTACCCCTCACCCTGCTAACATCCCCTAGGACCAGCAGAGGCATGGGGAGGGAACTTAGGAAACAGGACCCCCAGTTTTCTCTCCTTCTTAACTCGACCTTCTGGACAGTTTCAAGTTTAGGATCTACTGCATTCCAATGAATGAAAAGAAAACAAACACTCAGCTGAGGACATTAAGTCCCTAGCGTGGCCCTTCTGTCCTGCGGTCCCTCCTTTCCCTCCCTCCACAGACTCCGTAGAAATCACTGCTGCTTTGTTGGCCTATGTGTTTCAGGACCTAATGCCTTTTAACTAAGTCTGTGTTTTAGGCCTACTTCTTTGCTGAAATGCTTGCCACCCTCTCACCTCCAACACACACACACACACATACACACACACGCACACGCACGCACGCACACGCACACGCACACGCACACGCACATATAAGAGCTAGGAGGCTGAGGCAGGAAGATCACAAGTTCAAAGCCATCCTGGACTACATAGCAAGATCTCATCTAAAAGGAGGGAAAGAATGGGTGAAGGGAGAGGAAGGAAGGAGGAGGGGGAAATAGCTCTCTATTTTCTACATGTTTTTATTTACCACTTCCTGTTCGTCCAGAAACGTAAGGAGATGTGAGCCTTTGTCTGCACAGAATTCCAGACTAGAATTCCAATCCCTTTTCTCCACTGAGAAATAGTAACAGTGGCTACCATTCCTCATCCAGAGGTTGGGACAGCTGGGGCAGTGGGCACACACAGAGTCCTTGGAGCCTAGAAGGAAGAGGACACAGCTCATATCTTTTTGGACCAAATTGTCCTGGAAAGTAAAAGGGAGGTATACGAAAACATGGCATCTCCAGTGTCTATCTTGCCTTTTCAAACTAAAATTTAAGGAAATCCATAACACATGGCCTCAAACTGAATGGTCTGCAATATCCAGCTCATCAGTTCTGATGTACATACCGTAAAGCAAGCTTGGATTATGACAGAAGATCTGATCTGCCTGAGTATTGCAGAGTGCTCACGCAGTACACTGAAAATCATCTGTGTGCATGTGATATATATACACACTGCATAAATGATGCATGCATCTGCATGGCACATATCTATGTACTGTCTGTATATCCCCAATGTATTCACTGTATAGCTACGTGGGTACACCCCTAATGCATGGCTACATGGGCAGAATCATTCAAGATGTTCAGCCTCAAGACAGCATGCCATGATGTGTACTGGAACAGAAAATAAACCAGAAAGAATCAGCCAACAGATGTGGTCATCTGGAGCCAATAGAAATTGGAAAGAATTTTTATAGTCAGCAAAACTGACTTACTTGAAATATATATATATATATTCTGACAGAAAAGCACATCAAATGCTCAAGTGAAAAGAGCTAGAATTCTCCTTGCTGGCTTTTTCTAGAAGATACAGTCCTCATTCTTTTAAAGCACTAGAAATGAGTGGGCACTGTGGAAACATCTCCGGGACTTCAAATGAGGTTCCACAATCTATTGGTTTTCTACTTCCGTGAGACACATTTGCATAAACTCACCATAAGCCATTTCTACCATGAGACCATGAGAGCACATAAATACATACAACTGTGGTGCAGACTACATATCCTAGGCTGGGAGCTAGAAAGTGGGAGGAGCTTTCCTTGCACGTAAGGACTGGGTCACTTCCTGTGGGAAGGCTGCACATGGTACTAGGATTGGAGTCTGCAACCTGAACTGTTAATTGCATTTTGTGGACTTGAGCCTTTTCCAGACAACTGTGGTATAATCAGCCTGGACCAGAAAGTCCCAACTTTCTGGGAGTTTCTCTGCAGAAAGTTTACAGCCTGGATACAATGTGGAGAGAGGGGCTGAATCCTTAGAATTCTCTAGTAAAGTCTGTAAAACTCTATCATTGGCAGCCGACTTGCTTTTCAGTATAGAATGAAAAGTTAATCTGGGGTGAAGTCAGCACTTACCACAGCACAGGATCCGTTGGTACATCAGCAAGCTCATGAGAATCACGGTCAAAAGCCCCAAGGCCACTGTCACCAGGCAGGAAAGACTGCGGGGCCTGGGTAAGACAGCTGCAGAGACACAATCCAAAGCAAGACCCTGAGCCAGACAGAGAAACGCCGGCAAGAATCTCTGGTGTCTTGAAACAGTTCCACTTCGGAAAACAGAGACCAGGCCATGTAGGTTTCTTTCTTGGTTCGGTCTGGCACTTGCTCTCAAGTTAAAGGAAACTCTGCCTTTGAGATTGTGGCTTATAAGCTCACATGCTTGGACAGTGAGCTAGTATATAGACAGTCTCTGCCTCTGGGGAACTGAAGGACAATTGGGCATTATTTACCAGAACTGCAAAGCAACTTCTCCTAGAGAAACATTTTTCCACAGATACTCACACAAGTGCAAAATAGCATACGTATAAGGCAGCAACATCTGCCTATAGGAAGAAAAGGCCGAATGTCTAAATCTATCAACTAAAAATCTAAATTTTTACCATCAAAAGGCCAGCCAAATATATTTACATCCATGAAATATGTAGCGTCTGAAGAGGGATTTTTTTAAGCCAACGTGAAATGATTTTTAAATGTATAACTAAGAGAAAGACATATTCTTCAGAACAGGGGATGCTTGATATCACTAAAGTCTATCCAAGATCACGTCTCTGCCTTTTGGCTAAGATCAAAGGTGGAAATCCATCCAGGCATTGCATAGTGATTTCCCTTGTAAAGAGGAGATGGGAGGTTGGATAGGAGCAGAAACAGAATTGAGATACTTCCACCTGTTTTCTTTTGTATCCTTCCAATTTTAAATGAATAAAATTTAAAGTAAAACGAAATAACCTTCATCTCAGAAATAGATGATAAAATCTACATGTAACTGTTGGAAATACAATAAGTATAGGTTGGCCTTGTGTTTAAGGATGGAGCACTGTGTCATATTAACTATAGGGCACACAGCCTCTAAGAATATTGTATTTCTAGTTTGAAAGTGAAAGTATTTTTCTCAGATTTTTGTTTTAAAATCACAGATTTCTTATAGTTTGGTGGTGTGGAAATTATGTGTAAAGAACAATTGCAAAATTTTTTTCCCTTTGGTTATCTTTAAATAGAACAGTTATTTTGAAGCTGGATATAGTGGCTCATGACTATAATGCCAGCACTTGGGATGTAGAGGCAGAAGGGTCAGTAATTCAAGGTCATCCTTGCTACACAGCAAATTCAGGGCCAGCTTGGTCTACATGAGACTTTGTCTCAGAAAGAGAAAGAGAATTTAATTTTTCTAATTTAGTCTCATGTACTTACTCAAATTTTAGATAAATTATTCGTATACACTTGTATCTATGAAGAATTCTCAGTTTCTTAAAGTAATTTCATAATGAGAGAGGTTCATAAGAGTTCAGCATGATAAATATTTTGTCTCATGAATACCAGATCACTAGCATTATGTGACACAAACCACAACAAATAGATTTCACCTTTAATCCCAGCACTCAGGAAGCAGGAACAGGTGGATCTCTGTGAGTCTGAGGCCAGCCTGATCTACATAGTGAGTTCTAGGACAGCCAAGGTTACATAGGAAGACCCTTTCTCAAATAAATAAATAATAAACATAAAATAAATAACTAATACACCAGATTTGTGGCATATATGACTTTTTAAATTTATGGTTCCCCCACCTCCACCTCCCTCCCGAAACAGGGTTTCTCTGTGTTGCCCTGGTTGTACTGGAACTTGCTCTGTAGACCAGGCTGGCCTTGAACTCACAGAGATCCACTTGCCTCTGCCTCCTGATGCTGAGATTAAAGGTGTGTGCCACCAAGCCCACCTGCAGAGATGACTTACTAATGAAATAAAAAACCCTCATTTGTAGTTGTTTGCTAAATGAAGAAAAAAATGGTATAAAGTTATATTTGTATTTGAGTAGCCACCATCCAACTTAAGAACATAAGCAAAACAAAATTTTTATTTTATGTATTTTATTTTATATCACTTCCAACTATTTAGGTTCTTTACTTAACATATAGTATTGTATATAACATACATTATTAAGTTCTATATTTCAAATATACATTCCTTTTGACTTAGTATTTCTGCTCCTCACAAATTAGAGCACATAATAGAGAAAAACTCACATATGTAAAGATGCATAGTTCTATATAGTTTTGTAGAAACAGAAATGCCCATGATTTAGAAAATATGGCAATGTTTTCAAAAGGCGGCATTAAAAATTGTAACCAAAAAAAAAAGGAAGACATGATGAAAGGTTGTATAACAAACAGGAAAGTCTACAAAACTACAGAAGAGAATATGTCTTCTGCTAGTCACCTGCTTGAGATGTGAAATCAAGTATTAATTCTGGCATTTACATTGTTTCCTGTCTCAGATGGGAATCTGCACAGAAAAATGTTTTTGGTGGGTGTTGGTGCTCCCTGACCCCCAACCCCACGCCAGACCACAGGGCCAGCCATCTGCAGAGCTCAGCATTTTTATTCACCATCGCCAGTCAGTTGCAATGTGAGGAGGGGGGTGGGGAACAGGAAACAAACCCATACGCGTGGATCCATGTCTCCTCTCAAGAAGCCTTACCATTGCCCTCAATAGAGCTGTTGCTTTCTTCACACCATGGCTAGGGAAGCAGAGACGGTAGGACTTCAACAGCTAAAGTAATTTGCTCCAAGCTTGGCAGCAGACAAAAGTATCTCGCCAAGCTCTTACTTTAGATCAGGATCAATAAAGAACAGCATACTTATCTAGATGTATAAAAATCCTTAAGAATAAAGAAAAATGAACCAAAAAAAAAAAAAAAAAAAAAAAGGATGGCTTTGCCACTGCTTGGCATTAGCTTGGCATTAGCTTGGCATTAGCATCGCAGAAGTGCCTGGAAAAGATCACAGCTGCACTCCACACCAAAAGTCCATATCCCACATCGGCACTGCACACTGAACCCAAAAGTATCTCTTCAAACCGTCCTGAGTTTCCTGCACTCTGCCCTCCCGACTGCCCTCCCCTCCACTCACCCTCGGCCAGTCTTCAGTGCTGACGGGGTTGACTCACCTTTGGGCTTCCGTCTGGACGCGTCTTGGACTTGAGGTGCAGCAGGCAGCTCCAATGTGTAGTAAATAGTACTGTCAGTCATCTCTACCAAAGGCTGCCACGCTCAGTGGAGGGTGCCGAGTGAGCGCCGGGTGAGAAGAAGCACCAGTGAGGAAATGGCCCATCCTGTAAAACGGCAGCAGGAAACTTGACAGAAACAGAAGCGTTTCTTCAGGAAATGATTCAAGTTCTAGGGCTGCTAGAGAGCGTAATGTTCAGATTGCTCTTTTAAGGGACGACTGCAGCACACTCCTTAGATGCTCGTTAGACATACTCTCACTCCCAGTCTCATCTTGCCCTGCTGGGATAACAGTGTTCAAGCCCAGAAGTTTCCATATGGATTCGGCACTAACAGTGAGGAGTTCCTAGACTTCCCTTCTAAAAGAGATAGACACCAGCTAGAGCTGATGCCATCCTCTCGTGGACCTTCTGGGTAGTGACGGATGGCGTGTGTGATGGGCCTATGTCATGGGAGAAACCGATTCCCATGTGTTTTGAGAGTGTAGCATAGCACTCTCTAGCCCAGAACATTCTTCCAGGTTATGTTCACCTTTATTCCTCACAGTGGCAAATACATCATGACCTTTTCTCGTTGCTTTATCTTTCTATGCAAAGACAATTACAAAGAGAAACGAAAACTAATGAAGTATCAGCAATTGATTTCCAGTAGAAGAAAATAAAAATGATAAAACTAATTTTTTTTTAAAAAAGCCAATAAAAACTCAAGTAAGAAAAACGTGGAAATTGAAAAAGAGATGAGATCATTGTTCTGGCTAGTTTATTGTCAACCTGACACAGGCCAGAGTCATTTGGAAAAGGGGATTCTCAACTGAGAAAATGTCTCCGTAAGACTGGCCTGTAGACAAATCCGTAGGCATTTTCTTAATTAGTGACGGATATGGGAGGGCCCAGCCCAGTGTGGGTGGTGCCATTGCTGGAATGGTGGGTCTGGGGTGTATAAGAAAGCAGTCAGAGCAAGGTAGGGGAAGCAAGGTAGGAAAAGCACTCCTCTGCATCAGCTCCCACCTCTAGGTTCCTGCCCTGTTTGAGTTCCCACCCTGACCTCCTTCAGTGATGGACTGTTACACGGAAGTGAGATGAAACAAACCCCTTCCTCCCCAGGTAGCTTCTGGTCATGATGTTTTATCACAGCAACAGAAACCTAAGACAATCACTAAATTAGAGTGAATAAAGACAAAAGAGGGGAAAGAGAGAACCAGGGACAGTTAATGAAGACTAACAGAGTCGTTTCCAGCCATGACAGAGAGGTCCTGGACTTGTCTTCCAAACAAGAAAAGGAAAAGGAGTCCTCAACAGGGCAGAAGTCACACTCACCAAGCTAGCATTTGCCAGCTGCTAGTGTGACTGGAATGTGCATGGCCCAGGAACTGATAAGATCTAGGCAGAGGGTAGTACCTGAAAGACTGCAGAGGAATCCACCACAGGTCTGTGACTAAAAGCTAGGATGCTCATGCATGAAATAAAACTGTGTCTTGTTAACATGGCCCTCTGCACAGCCAAATGCTGAATGTCAGACCAGAGATTGTGTAGTGCTTGCTAGTAACACACACACACACACACACACACACACACACACACACACACACACCTAGGGAAACAGCAAAAAGGTCCACCGGCGACCTAGCCACAGACATGAGGACAAATACTGACACCCTTAAGAGGGAAAAAAATATCAAATTAATTTATACTTGTTGAATATTATTCAGTGGTAAAAGGGAAGGAAATTCTGTCGTGTGCTGTGACTGTGGTGTGTGCCTGTAAGTCCAGCACTGAGAAGGCCGAGGCAGGAGAATCATGAGTTCAAGGCCAGCCTGGCTACACAGTGAGTTTGTGCTATGATTTGGGTGCATTAGTTCATTTTCTTATTGCTCTGACCAAACACCTGGCAGAAGCCTGTTGCTGGAGGAGGGCTCATTTTGGCTCACAGATGAAGGGAATTCGGTCCCTCGTGGTAGAAAGGTCTGGTGACAGGAGCTTGAGACAGCTGGGCTCATTAAATCTGCAAGTCAGGACACAAAAAGAGATGAACGCTGGTGCTCTCTGCTCATGTTTTCCTTTTTGAGCCTAGCACCACATTTTGTCCACGCTGCTGCTACCCACATTTTGGGTGGATCCTCGCACCTCAGTAACTCAGTTTAGAAACTCCCTTCATAGACACTAGAGGTTTGTCTCCTAGGTGACTCCAGAGCAGCAGCTCTCAACCCTCCGAATGCTGCGACCCTTTAATCCAGTTCCTCATGCTGTGGTGACCCCGCTGTTACTTCATAACTGCAATTTTGTTACCATTATGAATTGTAATGTAAATATCTGTCATGCAGGATATTTGATATTTCAAACCCTGTGGTGTCACGACCCACGGGTTGAGAACCACATTCTGGAGCCTATCAAGTTGACAACCAGTATTAACTACCACAAGTCCACCCCTTGTGAAGTTGATGCTCAGACATATAACACATTTAAACCATCATCTGAGGAAAAAGCGTTAAGGAGACATAATGAAATAGAGAAGGGAGTCAGCAAACAAGAACTGTAATAATTACAAAAATATGTTCAAGCACTTCGAAAAAAGGTAGGGTCAGAATGAATAAAGAGCTGAAGAATCTCATTAAAGAAATGAAGACTACAAAAAAGAATCAATCAAATGTTCTGAAACAATAGTCATAATCTTTAAAAACAATTGAACATGGTTAATAGCAAATTGGAACATTCAGAAGAAAAGATCAATGAACATGAAGAGTCTGTAGGATAACACCACGGTTGGGGAGTTGGCTTAGTCAGTAAAGTTCTTGCACGCAAGCGTAAGGAACCTGAGTTCAGATCCCCAGCACCCACATGAAAAGCCAGTCATAGTGACACGCATCTGCAATCCTGTCCTGGATTGCGGTAGACAGTAGACAGACAATAGAGGCAGGAGGATCCCTGGGGCTCACTGGCTAACCAGCCTAGTCAAACTGATGAGCTACAGGTTCAGTGAGAGACTCTGTCTCAAAATAATAATAATTATAGTTGTTGTTATTACTACTTGGACAGTTGCAGAAGACACCCAACATCGACCTCTGGCCTCTCTATATGCACACATACATATGCACACATACACATGTGCGGGGTGGGGAAGTAATGTGTGATGAATGTCACCAGATGAAAAAAAATAGATTATAAAAATTTATTATTCGGGGCTGGGGAGATTGATCAGTGGTAAGAGCCCTTCCCACATAAGCATGAGGACATGAGTTGAAATCCTAAGCATTCATGTAAAATTTTGGGCAAGAGCAGCATGCACCTACAACCCCGGGATTGTGCTGAGTGGAGTGGAGACATGAGAATCCTTAGTGCTTGCTGGCTGCCAGGCAAGCTCCAGATTCAGAGAGCGACCCTCTCCAAGGAATAAAGTGGACAGTGATACTCAGCATCCTCCTCTGGCCTCCATGTGCAAGCACGCTTGCACACACATACACTACACTACACTACACACACACACACACACACACACACACACACACACAAGAAAGAAAGAAAGAAATATGTAAGTCAGTGAATGGCAAACAAACAAAAGAAGCCTGAAACGGTATATTAGTTTCCTATCATAGCTGTAACAAACCCCCAATGACACACCTGAGAGCCACAAAATGACATCAGTTTCTTAATGTTCCAGAAGTCTGCGATCACTGAGTTAGCAGGACTACTTTCCCTCTGGAGATAACCAACTTCCTTCACTTCGCTGCTGCCTCAAGGCCGCCTGCGTTCCTTGATTTGTGGTTTTAGTCCACCACCTTCAAGGCATCATTTCTACTTCAGCCTCCACTGTTGAACCTCCTCTTCCTAACCCAGTCACTGGCTCCCCCTTGAGCACACTGGAAGCACAAGGTTAATCCAACAAATTCCCTCAAATCAAGATTCTTAAATCACAGCATAATCCTAGCACTTGGGAAGCTGAGGTCAGAGGATCACAAGTTCCAGGACAGCCTGGGCTGCATAGTGATGACATGTGTGTGTGTGTGTGTGTGTGTGTGTGTGTGTGTGTGTGTGTGTGTGTAGTGATAGACATATATGTGTTTGTGTATATATATACATATATATATATGTATATATATGTATATATATATATATATATATATATATATATATATATATATAGTGTGTGTGTGTTTTATATACATAAGTCTATCACAACTACAGAGTCCCTTTTGCCTTATAAGGAAATGGGAGCCATTGCTAAGCCTGTCACAAATGGTCAGACAGATATAAAATTAAATAGACCTATACAAAGATATCCTTCATGATTATATTTGTCACGACATTGAGCCTAAAAACCGTAAGTGAACACGTGTACCCAATTCAGAATTGCAAAACATTAGAAACAAAAGCTCACTGAATGAAAGCGAAATCAACAAATACATAATCATGCAAAAAAATTTAATTTCTTTCTTCAGTAACTGATAAAACTATTACACAAAAAAAATCAGTAGTAATTTTAGAAAATTATTTCTAATGATTTTCCTCATTTTTTGTGTGTGTTTTTAAGACAGGGTTTCTCTGCCTTGGTTGTCCAGGAACTCACTTTGTAGACCAGGCTGGCCTTAAACTCACAGAGATCTGCCCGCCTCTGCCTCCTGGGTGCTGGGATTAAAGGTGTGTACGCCTGGTCCAATGATTTTCTTCTTGATGAGGAAAATGCTGCCCAGATATAAGACATCAGATGTTGGCTCAATTCAACACAACAGCACCTTTCTGGAGACAGGGGAGACATGCCCACTATTATTGGCTTAACCTAAGAAATTAATGATGATTTTATTCTCTCTCTCTCTCTCTCTCTCTCTCTCTCTCTCTCTCTCTCTCTCCCTCCCTCCCTCCCTCTCTCAAAGCCATCTAGGAGGGACCACACACTGTGATTTTAGCCACTCCAGAAATATCCAAGACCCTGAAAGTATCATGGGGTCGCCATTCTTGAGCCCAGCCTTGGATGTCAGAAGAAAAGGAAGGGGAAATCCAGTAGATGGATGCTCTCATTAGCTCATTGGACTACTGGACTTCGATTTGGACGTTTTCAAAACACCAGTTTGGGTTTATGCTGAGTCTCCGCCTCGGGCTTGTGATGATATGCTCTTCCCTTCCGCTTTCTCTGTGTCTCTTTACACACTCTGACACGTCTCTAAACTACTCACAAAAGTGTAACTGTTTTTTCTCTTTTCTGCCTCTTCTGTTAGCATGCTTTCCCAAACACTTCGCTTTCTGGGCTTCCCACTCTCTCTAGCACTCCGCTCCTCGCTGTGTGGTAACTTCCTGTCTGACCTCCATGCCAGTTTCCAAAGTGTGGTTCTTCTCCCTTCTCTTTTCCATTCTACCAGCATCGACAGAGACTCTAGCCTGCCTGCCCTGGGGGTGGGGTCCCTTTAGACACTAATAAAATTGCCCTTGAGCTTCAAAAACATCAATAGTAATATAAAGCATTCCAACCACACCAACACCCACATTGATCTAATAAAAACTTGCCCCCAAATTACATTGAAGAAACAGAGAATACATGGGTTGTTTTTTCAAGTTTGAAAAAAAAAAAACTGTTCATAAAAAAGAGATAGTATATTGAGCTAAAATAAACATTTAATAAGTGTGAAATACTAGGACATTTTCATCTTTATTTTTATTTATTGTAAGTGTGTGTGTGTGTGTGTGTGTGTGAGAGAGAGAGAGAGAGAGAGAGAGAGAGAGAGAGAGAGAGAGAGAGAGAGAGAGGAGAGATTGGGAGCACACACACATCACACTGTGCATGTGTAGGTCAGAGAACAATTGGCAAGACAGCTCTCTCCTTCCACTTCTCAGTGCATTCTGGGGATTAGATGCAGGTCACTGGGTTTGTGCAGGAAGCACTCACCTCCAGAGTCTCTCACGCGCCCACTGTTAGGGTGTTAGGCATGCATCCTATGGCTGCAAAGGAATCAACAACAAGGAAAAGAATCTCAGCACGTTTTTAAGTACTTAGAAATTGAAACCCACTTCTAAATAAATCGTGAATCAAAGAAAACGAAACGCTTCAGACTGCGAGGTGGAATGTGAACATCTGCTAGACAGCTAAACCGATGCTTTGCACTATTGCAGCTTTCAATGAACAGGACACAGATCAAAACAATCTGGGTTTAAAACTCAACGACGGGAAGATAACAGCAACTTAAAACCAGAGTGGACAGAAGAGTGCTCAGAATAAAAATAATCCCAAATCAAAATGCAGTAATCGGAAGGAATTTAGCCAAAGCTAAAGTTTGATTCTTTTATGAGATTGAGATTGATAAAGCTCCCATAAGACAGAGAAGAAGGGCACTGGTCACAGGTCAGGTCAAAACCAAGCAGTATGTGTGCATGTGTGTGCCTAGTGCCCCTGGGTCCCCTGAGACTGGAATTAGAAACAGTTGTGGCCTGCTGTGTGGGTGCTGGGAATTGAACCCAGGTACTCTGGAAGAACAGGCACTTTCTTAACCTCAGAGCTATCTCGTTACAAGCCGCAAAAATACATGAAGTAGGATTTCAGCTGATTATGACAAGCTAATACCTGGAAGAAGCCAAGGGCCTTCCAGAGGTCAAGCTGAGGCTCAAGGAGTCTTGGTGATACTGGCTCTTGATTATCAGCCATTTCCTGCTATGTATTTTTCGTGTGCTATTGTAGCTTTCCCATCATTCAATGGGCACCATTTCCCCTCTGCTAACGGTATATTTAGGTAACCTTCTGTGCATTAACGCACCCAGGATCCCTAATTTCAGGCCTTTCTGTGATTATGGTCATTAGCAGCATCCAGCCAGGACCATCCCCCCCCACACACACTGGACAAAAGTATCTTCTCAGAGATACCTCTGCACTCTCTAAGAACAGACTTAAGCATCCAGACTATCTGTTTGAGAAGGCCTGACGGATGTGCTAATTAAGCTTAAATTTCTCACTTTCCAAAGTCTTATCTCTAGTTTTAGATCTACCTTTAACTATTAACTCAGAACTAACAGGTTTCTACTTACTGGGACATCAAGCTGACTCTGGCTGCCCAGCCACCAGAGTATACTACCCCGCCTTGCCAGAAAGCAGTAGCCAAGATAGCTCGGACAGATAAGGGGCCACAGGAAAAGAAGGCTGTTTTATTTTCACTTGTCACTCATAGACTCCTCACACTTTACCTAACCACTTCTAAGAATACAGTTGAACACATAAAATCCCCCTTGCTCAGAAATTAACCAAATTTAGCCCTCAATTGATTCTATTCCCCACTAGTCACTTCCCTTTTGGGTTGCAGATGATGGCTGGCAATTACTGCTCTTTTGTGTGGATCTTATTGCCCCTCCTTTTGACCCTCAGGGAATTCAAGCCTGGTGACCTTGCTTTAATCAGAGCATTGCTATTGCATGGGCATATGAATGTAAGCCTCAGAGACTTGGGAGGACCAGACAGAGAAAAGAGAATGGAAGAACTAGATGGGTAAGAACTGGAGAGGGGTGAACTAGATGGGAAGAACTAGACTGAAGGGCTAGAAGAGAGTACTAGAGGAATGAGATGGAAGATGAGGAAGAGCCAGATGGGGAAGAACAAGATGAGGAAAAACAAGATAAGAAAGAAGGAGATGGGAGAGGAGCTGATATGGGAAGGAACTAGATGGATGAGAACCTAGATGGGGCAGAACTAAGATGAGAGAATTAGATAGAACACAGAGAGGAGAGCAGAGAGAAATCAGGCAAGAAAGGAGCTAGGCTTGAGTACAGAACTGAAACTGTGTAGACAGAATTTTATCCTAGAGGAATAAAGTACTCGGACGAAAGAGCTCAGTGTACTTAGATTCTTTTCCCGAAATTAATTCCCGCCATTCATAGCTTCTCTTCTGGACCCTGGGAAGAAGATCATTAAGGCTGGACCATAATAATTTTCAAGAATATCTCCCCATCCCACAATAAATTTTTAAGGAAAGAACAGAGCATTGTTGTATATGCCTGTAATCCCAGAGACAGAAGTGGGGGGGGGGGGGATCATCCTAAATTCAAGGTCAGTCTGGGTCACAAAACAAGATGGTCTCCACCACCACTGCCCCAAAGAGGGAAGATTGGAAATATAAAGTCTGACTTCTGCCTTAAAGAAGAAAAAGAACAAACTATGTCCAATGTTAGAAGGTAGGAAATGATTCAGAGCAGAGCAAAAATAAACACAGATTGTAAAACAAAAAATGAAAACTAAGCTGTTTTGAAAGGATAAACAAAAATCAACAAACCTTGGGCCAGTTTGAGCACAAGAGGTAGGCTCAAACAGCTAGATCAGCTTTTGACAATGTGGTCACTGTGGCAGTTTGTTTTCTTTGGTGCTCTAAAGATTTCATTGCAAAATCCTGAACATCTTGATTAAATCTATGCCTAGGGTTTTTGTTCATTTCTTTGTTTTTTATTTTATTCTTTATTGTGAGTGGGATCCTTCCCCCCCCCCCCCACCATCTTTTATTCAAATAATTCACTTTTCAGCATATATTAAAATCTACCCATTTTTAAGTTGGAAATGCAAAATGAGCCAACTCAAATGGATCAAAGACTTTAAGATGTCAAACTATGAGAAGAAAGCCTGGGAGAAACACCTCAAGAGGGCACCGGAAACAAATCCTAATAGAGGTTCCAACAGCCGAGGAGTATGAAGCAAGCTAGCAATCAGCAGATCTCTGCAACAGACACACAGTAACTATAGGGCTGAACTCTCCCCTCCCCCTGCTACCTCAAATCTGAAAACGTGACTTTCAGTACCCACTGTGGGTTACTCATCATCTATTTAGCATCGGACCCCTCCCCTTTCTCTCTGAAGCTTGTAAGATTTCCCTAATGGCTGAAATCTCCTCAGAGATAAAACTCTCCTCAGAGACTCCACCTGTCTATCTCCCCATGGAGCTAAGAATTTTCTAATAAGGGCTGGCAAGATGGCTCAGTAAGTAAAGGCAATTACTACCAAGGCAACCTGAGTTCAAGCCCCAGGGCCTACCTGATGGAAAGAGAGAACCAACTCCCACAAATTGTCCTCTGATCTCAACACATACATCATGTTATGAAGGCACCAATTCTGCCCCCCAAATAAATCTCCCCAATAAATTTCTTACACCAAAGAGGAAGCCACTCCAGTGTCCCTCTTGAACCCTGAATTCTAAGAACTCAGATAATTGCACTGAAACCTGGGTGCACATCACAGAAATGGACTGCCCAGTGGAGACCCCCAAGTCCTTGCTACTGCTTTTCCACGCCCATACTGGCCTCTAGGTACATCTGCCTCTTGGGCTGTCGGGACACCTGTCGTCTCTGCACTGAGTAACACTCATCACTGAGTCAAATACTTCACATGGCTTTAGAGTCTGCTAATCACTCCACAAAGACCACCACTCACACATGCAATCCACAAGAACATTTACTTCTCAAGAACAAATTCCAGCATGTAGGGGTCAGCCACACAACAAAATGGCAGCGACCCGGAGAGAAGCTTACAGGCTCCTTTTATACACCCTTAGGGAAATCCTGGGGACAGTCGAGTCATCTCCAGCAAATGCAATTGGCTAAGCAAGCAATGGTTACATTAGTTTAAATTGTGGCATCTTTGGAAGCATAAGGGCACGCCCAGAGATGTATCAAAAAAAAAAAAAAAAAAAAAGGAGGGGCAGGTGGGCTGCAGGATCTGCCTTTTTCTAATCTGCCGGCCAGACTCAAGCACCAGAGAAGCCAGGAAAGCTGAGCAGGCAGGCATCCTTCAAGGGAAAGAGACATTTAACATGCTTCCCACTCCCCCACCCCCCTCCCACCCCCGGGGTATAGGAATGGGTGTAGTTCACAGCCTGGTAATCCTTTGCTGTCTGATGAGCCAGGCTCTGCCCATATCTCCCAGAATTTTTGTTTTATTTATCCCAGTCCCTTTCCATCTAAATTTTGAGCCTTGCCTCTAAGTCATAAAAGTCATCCTTGTGAGAGATGTCACTTGTACTTTATAACAGTCTAAGTGGCCTCTGTGTTATCTTCGGGCCAGACCAGTCCTGACTCCCACAGGCCTTCTGTTTACCTCCATCGTTCTCCCTAGACCCTTATCTTGAGCACTGTTTCTAAGTCAACAAAAGAACTCATCCTCTAGGCTGCAGAGATGGCTCAGAGGTTAAGAGCACTGACTGCTCTTCCAGAGGTCCCAAGTTCAATTCCCAGCAACCACATGGTGGCTCACAACCATCTGTAATGAGATCTGGCACCCTCTTCTGGCCTGCATGCATACATGCAGACAGAATATTGCATACATAATAAATAAATAAATCTTTTTTTAAAAAAAAATATTATAAACAAAGTCATTGTAAAGAGTTTCAATGTAAACGTGCTTAAACTTTGTTGTACTTATGGGGCTGAGTTAATTGTTACCAGAATTTCCAAAAGTGTGCTATGCTTAAATATGGCTAAAACAAACCGGTGGTCAGATCTCAAAGTCTTGGTCCAGCACTGGTACCAAGTGGGCAGATGACAATTCTTGTTACATTCTTGTCTCTTCACTGATGGTTTTCCCTGCCTGCTGTAAAGCCTGCAGGGACCCTCCACGTAGGGGACAGGTGAGAAGAGCGGAGAGGAGCCGCAGGTTCTTACTGAGCCTGGAAGCTACAAAGTGCTTTGGTATGTTAATAGACACCTCGGCTAGCCATTTGTTTCCAGTTTCTTTTGGACCCGACACATCTGCCCACTTGGTCGCCAGACTTCATAATGCTTCCTCAGACAGTTTCATCCAGCGCGAAAGCAAACAAGAGAGGTGTCAGATAGATCACCTTCCAGCCACTTCCAGCCGCTTCCAGCCGCTCCTCTGGCTGGCTCTGTCTGTCCACTTACAGCCTCTTTCTTTCACAGACACAAGGGCCAACCTAAGTCTTCTCCATCCCTCTCTCCTCTCATTCCCTCTTCCTTGCCAGTGCTCGGTCCTTGTCCCTCAGCAGGAAAACCGAGGCAGCTGGAGGACACCTCACTGACGCTTTTCTCTGCGGAGTTCACAGAGTTGCAACTGAGTCTCCCAGCGCTGATTAGATACTGAAAGTACTACCTCTAAAGCAGAGGCTGGCTCATCGTGGCCACTTCTTTTCTTTCTGGGAGGTTTTCTGTAAAAGCATGTCTATTTCTCTGTTCCCCACTCCTTTTTCCTGGCCCCCACGCTAAGCCCCGCCCTCCTCCGTGCGGGCACACCCCGGCCCTTGCAGCCCTCCTAGCCCGCAAGCCGTGCCCACTCCCCTGTCCTGCCTCCTGGATCCCGCTCTAGCACGGCTTCTCTCGCAGGGGAAATTCACCACGCCTCCACTTTAAGTTTCTCCTCCTGGCCAGAAGGAAGAAACGCAAACAGCTATCGTCTTGGCTTCTCTAGAATGATGAATTCTTCCCCATTCCCCTCACAGCTGATTTGAGTCCAATCTCAGCTTATGAAATCGCGCTCCGGGTCAATCCACCTGAATCTAACCAGCAACTCTATAAAGTGGGACTCTACTCTGTTTCGCCACCTGACCCGAACCCCTTGAGTCAGATTATGACCCTGGCCTAATCAGACCCGAGTCTGAATTGCATTTTAAAAGTGTTCCATTTACAAAGTCCCAAGCTACTTTATTTAGGCTGCAAAATGCTTTCAGTGACCCGTCGACCTTCCTCAACCAGTTTCTTTTTCCTCTATCACGCTGTTTCTTTCTCCTCCTCCCCTCTCTGCAATTACAGTTTCTCTCCTCCTGCAACCTCAGAGCTACAGCCCCCCCACCTCCCCACCCACATCTCCCCACACACACTCCCCCCCCACACACACACCTATACCACAGCTCTCAGCTACAAGCTATAAACAAACAAAAAAGACCGTCCAAGTGTCAAACTCCTCTGCCCTGCCTAAACTCCCCTATACACTGGCTTTCAAATGTTCTGGAGAAGACTGGAGAGATGGTTCAGTGGTTAAGAGAACTGGCTGCTCTTCCAGAGGACTCAAGTTCAACTCCCAGAACCCACACGGCAGCTCACACCTGTCTGTAATTCTAGTTCCAGGGGACCTGACACCCATGGCAAAGCACAAATGTTCTGGAGAGGATTTCAAAACCTTCACTCAAAGTTCTTCCAGGGCCCTGGCACGGGTTTATTTGGGTAACTGGCTGCAGCTGTGTTTGTAAGCGTCTCTTGTGACCTACCAATGTCACAGTATGTCTCAAAAGCAATCTAAATAAAGGCCACTTTTAAGGTTGTGGCTTATCATACACCTGATTTTTAAGGTATGCGGATGTGTGTATTAGTGTGTATGGATATGTATGTGTGTAAACTGTTGTAGTGTTCAAATCCACTGGGAAAACCAGAGACTCAGTGAAAGGACCAGCACCAGCATAAGATTCCCCAAGACCAAGTTCTCTGCACAAACGAGATTTATTTGCCTCAGAGGGACAGAGGGCAGGGAATAAGAGACAGAGGACCAGAGAGCCAGAGAGCCAGAAGGGGAAGGGGAAAAGGAAGCGGGAAGGGTTATTTGTGCCAGAGAGGACTGAGACTGGACAGAGAGGACATAGGTGTGGTCCATAGGCAAATGCAGTTCATAAAGGGGAAACCCCATGTTAGGATGAGGTTTTGATTGGACACGTTAATTAGTCAGAAGGGGGCTTTGATTGCTGGGCTTCAATACTGTGACAGCTGGGACTTGGTGTTCAGCCTCAGGAGGAGGAAGTGGCCAAGTAAGCGGACAGACCTTGGTGGCTAGCTTAGGAATGCAATCTGACAGTTTTTAGCAAGGCAGAGGGGATGGAGGAAGGGCAAGGCCTGCCAGACCATGTTTGCCATGCTAGAGTCCCTTCACTTAGACTCAGTTCAAATTGAGGTTAAATGAGTTTATTCTTACTGTTAGGAGAAGGACTGACTGCCGCCTTTGAGCCAGACAACACGCTATGCTGAAGTGGAGTTACGGTGATGTTTTAAGGCGGACTTCAGAAAGACGTGTATGACAACTACCCATGGAACCCACAGCTGGCCAGGAAAATTGTTCTACTTCCCTCAGTTGTTTCCGACTTTCCCACTAGATAGTAATAAAAAAGGCCATTTCATCCCCTTCCCCATAGTGAGAATGTGCTATACAGAAGCAAAGGCAGCTGTTGACACCTCCCAGCCCATTATCCTAGTCACCGGCAGGCCACTGGAATCTCCCAGGCATCCCAGATCAAAAGGTCATGCCTGGCTCCCTATTAAGTTTCTTTGGTCATCACAGGGACCTGTGTAAATTATTACTCAGGTCTGAACACTCTAGTGACTGGGATAGCGCAGTTCAGTTGTGGGCAGGCAAAAACACAGTGCCATCAGGTTAGAGCTGGCTGTCACGTCCCCATAAACATTTTAGGATGAAGTTTTTGTTTAAGGACCTTGGAATTTAGAGATAATTCTGACGCGTGTCACTATGCGATAAATATAATTATATTTGGAGGTAACAACTAAATTCTACAATGCAATTTCCTGAGTATTCATTTAAAATACAATTATTCGGTTGACAAAAAGTTGTTTTCAAGACTTTAAAGACAAAATAAAGCATTGGAGAAACACCTCATGGAAAAGAGCTTATGGTGGGGGGGCAAATGAGAAGCTGGACAGACTCTTGACAAGTGGACAGACAGGGAAAGGGGCCACAGAAAGATAAAAAAAGATGGCAAACTTCCAGCTTCTTCCCTGGCCTCCTGACCTGAGGTTTCAGCCCAGCAGATCTGTTTTTTCCCTCTGCTACCAGGAGCCCCTGGCAGCTAACCAGCAAAGATCATAGATAAGCTCATGTCTGGACTGAACCTGTTCACCCAAAGCTGTGGGCCTATCAGCTTGCCTGGTCTAAACTGACCAATCCTGAATTAGAAGAAGAAGACCCCACCTCTCCTTCCAGTCCACCAAAGACCTTTGAAATCCTCCCTACCCCTCACCCTCAGTCCCCCACCCAGAAAGACCTGGCTTCCTGAGTACCCTTCCTGCAGAGGGTCATTCTCTCTGTGTATGTGACTGTGTGCATGCTTTTTGTTTTCTGTGTTTTTTTTTTTTATATTTAAAAAGATTTACGCCGGGCGGTAGTGGCTCATGCCTGTAATCCCAGCACTCAGGAGGCAGAGGCAGGTGGATGTCTGTGAGTTCGAGGCCAGCCTGGTCTCCAAAGCTACAGAGAAACCCTGTCACAAAAAACAAAAACACAAACAAACAAAAGATTTACCTATTTTTATGTCTATGAGTGTTTCACCTGCATGCATGCCTATGGAGATCAGATGAAAGTATTGGGGATCCTGGAACTGCAAATAAAGACAGTTGTGAGCATATTATGTGGGTTCTGGGAGTTGAACCCCAGTTCTCTTTCAAGAACAGTAAGATTGCTTACTCTCTCTCTCTCTCTCTCTCTCTCTCTCTCTCTCTCTCTCTCTCTCTCCTTCCCTTCCCCCCTCCCTTCCTTCCTTTCTTCCTTTCTTTCTCTGGCTGTTGTTTCTGGGTTTTGAGACTGGATTTCTCTGTGTAGCCCTGGATGTCCTAGAACTTGCTCTGTAGACCAGGCTGGCCTCAAACTCAGAGATCCACCTGCCTATGCCTCCCAAGTGCTGGGATTAAAGGAGTGCACCATCACTGCCCAGACAAGATGGACTTCTTTATGTCTTGCAAATGAAGTGTACAGTGTCTTCATCAATAAAGTCTTACCATTTAGTTATGGTGGGCATCTAAGAGCAGTGGCAATACCCTGAATTGTTTTAGGTGCTCCGGGGCCTTACTGACCAACAACTCATAGGAAAGTAAATTATGCCTGGCTTGATATTTTCATTTAAGAACCCATGTCTTCTGAGAGGAGCACTGCTCACCTGTATAGGGCACATCTGTTCAAACTCCTTCAAAAATGTGTTTTTAGACTTTAAGCCCAGCACTCAGGAGGCAGAGACAGACGGATTTCTGAGTTTTAGACCAGCCTGGTCCATTGAGTACCATGACAGCCAGGGATACACAGAGAAACCCTGTCAAAAAAAAAAAAAAAAAGCATTTTTAAGTAGCTTACTCGGGTAAGTAAGTAAATAAAATATTTTCCTAAAGAAAAAGTAGTTGATCTTGGACTGACTAGGAAATCCCCTGCTGGCTAGCACTCACAGTGCTAGAAGGAGCTGTGCAGGCTTTGGGGTGGGAGGGGAGCATGACACATCATTGGTTTTATCCAGCACTGGACCCTGCTTGCTCTACTACTGATCAAGATGTGCCCTCTATGCCTCATGGTGTCAGGTAGACTTCTACTAGAGAGACACAACACATACATACACATTGGCTCACCCCAGAAAGGGAACTTGGGACAGACCAAAATAACTATTGTACCAAAGTCCAATATGGTGAACCAGTGGGGTTTTTTATTGGGGTCACTAACAGGAGTATGGGGGAGGGGTCACTTAAAAGGAGCAGGGATGATTTAAAAGCAGCTGCATTATCAGAAAGCCCACCCCAACAGTGGTGAGGACTCCTAAAAAGTACTGTCCTGGAGCTCTCTGCTTACTTAATCCCTCAGTTGAGCTGGTCGTAGTCTATACCCCAGCAAATGTCTACTCCCTTTCACACTGTTGGTGTGGGCCCCCATGAATCTTCCAAATGTGTTCTCTAGGACGTGAAACCTTTTGTGGTTTTGCTTACCTCCTGAGGCTCTTGGGTCTTCCCTCCCTTCCTGGAAGAAATGTTTCCTTTTGGAGGCAATGTTGCGAATCTACAGCCCATGCCATGTAACAATGCAGTAGTGGGAAAGCTGTCCAAGGAAGTAACAACTGCTCTCTAACTGGATTTGAGGCCTGCGCCACAGGAGGACATTAAGGCCTGGGACTGAAAACATGGCCAAACCCACGACTGGGGAAAGCAGGCCCTTGGGAAAACCTAATGGTATTGTTTTGCCAAATAGTAGTGCTGTCAAACTGCCTTCTAAATATTTATATCCATAGATGTCAGCCACTCTCAGCCTTACTAGAGAAGCGTCTTATAGGAAGAGGTTAATGCAGAGACTCATAATGGTTCAAAATGCTGAGAATAAGTGACTGAATGCTCGGTTATGGATAGGATATCTCTGTCAACCCCTGCCTCCTAAAGCTCAGGGAACATTCTGGAAGAGGGGGGTGGAAAGAAGGGGAGGGGTGATGTGAACAGCTGTCCTCTTGGCGTGACATAGCTGTTGCACAGGAACTCACAGCAGCTATGGGGTTACCTGCACAAAATCACACCAGTTAAAATGACAGCACGAGAGCAAGGTACCCAAGGCACCACCCCTAAATGAGGACCTATTGGCAGTTAATAGCTGGTGTGAAAGGGAGAGTCATTTTTCCCAGGGTAGGTGGGAGGGTTAGATAACCAATGACTCTGAATGATTCCATCCCCATATGCATACGGACATCCCTAATTAGACTCAGTGGATTGGGGGGACTTGAAGTTTGGAAGGACAGAGCGGAGTGAATATTAAGATATATTATACACATACACAAAAATTTCAAAGACTTCTTTTGAAAAAGGAATATCAGTTCTCAAATGGAACAAATTAGGATTGTTCTGCACTTTATTATCAAAATGTGGCACATAGTAATTGCTCATTAAGCATTTGCTGGGTAATTGATTAAAGCAAGTCAGTAGAGATAAGTCAAACACTCAACATTTAGTAGCATCAGTTAAACAGTAATCTATGAAGCTAAATAATGCACAACTATTATTAAAAAGTAGTTTTTGTATGATTGTTGTTTTGTTAATTCTATTTTCCAATATTAAACAATTTTATTATTACAAAATTCAGCGTTTTTTCCCACTTATCTCCCCACAAGAAAATATCCAATACCCAGCCCACATACCTACCACGCCTAAAATAAATATATCAATTAATAATGTTAATCATCTCTGAGATGCATGCCTGTAATCCCAGCACTCAGGAGGGGAAGGAAGGTCTCAAACTCCCAGTCTCCCTGGGCTACATAGTAAGATCCTACTTAAAAACAAAAATGAACAAATAAAATTTTGACAACCACTAACAATAAATACTGATACATACAAATACACACTTGATGCATACAAATCTATCTGGTTTAACTTATTCACCTGTACAACTGGGTAAGATAGTTCATCATAAGGTTGGTGTGAGGATTTAAGTGAAGAATTCTGTAAGTGCTTTTTAGAAAGTGTGGTTGGGAGGCAGAGGCAGATGGATCTCTATGATTTCAAGGCCAGCCTGGTCTAGATAGTGAGGTCCAGGCCAGCCAAGACTACACAGTGACTACACATCTACACATGTCAATCAGTAAGTGAACAAAACAATGACACAGCTATACCACAACCTGGCACGTTCCAAAATGACTCTACCTCCTACTCCACGGATACTTGCTTGGCCATGGCCACTGCTGCTCTATTCACAGTAGCTAGAAAGTGGAAGCAGGGCTGGAGAGATGGCTCGGAGTTTAGGAGCACTGACTGCTCTTCCAGAGGTCCTGAGTTCAGTTCCCAGCAACCACATGGTGGCTCACAACCATCTGTGATGAGATCTGGTGCCCTCTTCTGGCCTGCATGAATACATGCTGATACATAATAAATAAATCTTTAAAAAATTTTCTTTAATAAAAAATTATACATCACACACACACACACACACACACACACACACACACACACACGTTATGCCATTTGAGCTGACAATGCTCCCCACAAAGAAGATAGACTAACAAAACCCCCAGTTCAAACCATGAGAAATCTCGAAATTTCTTCAATACTAAGTCGGGGACGTCCAAGTCACTCCCAAAACAACATAGACTTGCTCTGTTTCCCTTGGCTGCCTCTCGGAGGTTGAAGGTAGGCCCCTATTGCTGAAGACTGCACACTTAGGATATGGAACTCCTACTCTTGGAGCTGGATCTAACCTGAGAGCTCCCTTTTGCAGTCTTGCTTCCATGGTACAGAAAACACCGTACAAGCTGCCAAGGGAGGGGGGCAATTACAACCCGCCCCAGCTAGGACACCTGTACAACAATAAACAGCATAGCCAGACATCCATAATGGTAAGATAAGTCTTACTCAGGTTGTAATATATTTATGCATGTATATGTTAACAGTAAGGATTTTTTTAAGAGGCTATCAAATTGGGGGGGGGAGCTAGGTGAAGGGGTCTTTGGGTGAACTGGAGGAAGGAAAGGGGAGTAATTATATCTTAATTAAAATGTATTAAAAATTTTAAGTTAACTTTTAAAAATAGTATGGGAACACTACAGTGCTAGCAGTTTCAAACATAATATTGCCTCTAACATGAGTGAGAGAGGTGCACACAAAAGCACGTGAGTCAGAGGGTATGACAAGCTGAAGCCCAAAGAACCTTCCGGGTAAGAAATTAGGAACCTGGAGAGTGAATCCAGGAAGCCATAACAATTAAGTTTCAAATCGAGGAGGAACAAATAGGACTTCACAGAGTGCAGAATAAACCCATGGGGCCTGCAAAGGACCTTAGCAAAGGCACAAAGACCCTCAGGAAACCGAATGCAGGCCAGAGGACCCTCACACATAGGGCAGGCACCTTTGATGAACAGAGTATGCTTATCTCGCAAGACCCCACAGGAGGACAAATCATTGCAGAGGTAACAGTAATAATAGCATGTTCTTAGAGAGTTAGACGTTCTGAACAACGGTGTTAAGAAAACGAGGACACGAGGGACCCTACGCTCCGCTGTCCTAGAGGCTAAGACCAACTATAGACCAGGAAAGATCTCAGCCGAAGGATGGCTGAGCAGCGCCGCACAGAGGCTACCACGGTAGCAGAAGAGCCCTAGGAACTACAATTCCCAGAGCGCCCCGGGAGCGGAAACTACAACTTCCAGAGAGCCCAAGAACGACACTTTCCTTAGTTTACGAGGATCGCCCTCTCGTACTGCCTTCTATCCGACCTATCGGGACACCTGGCACGTGACTCCCGCGTGAGTGGGGAGCGCCGTCAGAGAGTCCCTGGAGGCGGGGCTCGAACCTCATTGGTAGAAAGGGCAACCCGAAAAGAAGGAGCTGATGTTGGCAATCTCGGAGTGATTGGAGTTGATGGGACAGGGGCATAGCGAACTAGACTGCTAACCAATCAGCGTTCAGGGGAAGGAACGAAGCGCGGTGGTTCTGCGGTCACATGCCACGGGGCCTAGTGGGCGGAGCAGTTGCTCAGCAGCCTTTCTCCGCTTCCTGTTTCCGGTTTCTGGAGCGGGTCGCAGCGCGGCGCCTTGGGGATCGCTGGCCTCAGACAAGAGCCGAGGACCGGAGTCTACGGCCCGCTGCTCTCCGGCTGCGTCTCCCAACCCCAGGGCCACGTTCTGGGGGGCTTCTGAGCTTCGGCTGCTGTGTTTTCCGTGACACGTGAGTGTGGGGGCGTGGAAAAGGAGGCGGGCTGGGGTCCTTGCACACCCCTACGCCGGAGGAGATGCAGTCCAGGACTCGGGCTTGGCGCTGGCTCTAGCCGAAGACCCTGCTAGGGAGCCGTAGGGCCGAGTGGAGGCGAAAGGCGTGAGGACAGAGCGTCAGACTACCAGGAGTGAGGGGGAGGACTTCCACGATCAGAAAGGGATTTAAGATGTTTTGAAGGTGGAGGAAATTAAGTGCCAAGTGTGGAGACGTGTGAAGTGTTACTGGATGTTTGTTGAGAGAGTTTTGACCTGTATCATGGACGTAAAGTGGCATCGTGACATCATTTTGGGTAAGGTATGGCTTTGAGCAAATGAAAGGCGAGAATTTCCAGGATCCTTGAAGTTCGAGGAACGTGTGAGCTTGGTGTGGAAAAGAGTAACAGAGGGATTGTCCTGTGTTTCTTCGTGTAGGGAGTTTGAAGCATAGAACTACTTCCTCGAGGCTCTTTCAGCATTGGGTCTTTCTGCCGGTTCAGACCGGTCTTCCAAGTGTCGGCTGCCGTGAACCATGAGGAAGAAAGTAA